>NC_134491.1:18017341-18274841 GCF_040206685.1 Ascaphus truei | reverse complement strand
AAATTCCATCTTAAATAAAAATGTTATATTAAATCCTTATCAAAGACGCCATCCTGCGGTTACCAAATGGTTCCCGTCACCGGCAGAGCCATCGATGACATCACAGGAGGTGACCGCTGGACAGCAGAGAGACGCAGGACACTGAACATGGCGGCACACACAGGGATACCAGGGAGTCCATTACTTGGGATCGTGTTACTGATATTTAGCTCTTTCTCAGGTTATTAACCACACGCCCGTTCAAAATTCCTTCTTCGGCCCAAAAGAGACACCATAACGTTTGGAAACTTTTCATGCTGGGTATCTTTAGCAAGTGTTGGATTGGACAAGGAGGGTGTAGACATCTTCCATAAAAGACTCCCCCCCGCCTCCCAAGGCAGGGGTGGCCAACCCCAGTCCTCAAGGGCCACCAACAGGCCAGGTATTAAGGCTATCCCTGCTTCAGCACTCATGGCTCAATCAGTGGCTCAGCTCAGAATGACTGAGCCACCTGTGCTGAAGCTGGGATATCGTTAAAACCTGACCTGTTGGTGGCCCTTGAGACTGGAGTTTGCCCCCCCTGCACTAAGGGAAGCTAGACAAACAGATCATTTTAGTTAATGGAAACTTTCACCCTTTGGTGGCAAAAGGGTTAATATACAAAGTCCCTAACCTGAAGAAACCTACATTAACCGCTGCTATAACTAGCCCGTCAGTATTTCTTTTTCTTGTCTGCCCATATAGTGTGATGTGCTGTTAGACATGACTTTAAAGGTATATCCGCAGACAGCAGCACATATTACTGTGGAAACTAAACGGAAAGCACTTAGCAGTGTAACTCATTCTCTGGTATTCAAAACATCTGTTTCAGCGGCAGCCCCTACTGGGACCAAAGTGCACTAACGGCGGTGACATGTTTAAGGGGTCATATCGGGGTGGTTGATGTTTGTTACCCAAAATCTGACACCTATAAGTATATTTTACTTTGTAAAGATGATGAGCTGACACCTGGGAGGGGGGGTGATTTCCTCTGGCTGCTCCCTTCTCTCTGATGTCACTGGGTGTTCAACAAGCGTTTGCACAGGCAGAGACCCACCTCCCCTTATCTTTATTGGCCCTCTGATAAGGACAGGGGGGATAAGGGGAAAGAAAACACTTGGCTGACAAACACGTTCAGAGGTCCCCTAAGAAATGCCGTGTGTAAATATTTCCCAGAGAAACAAAAGAAGTCACCATTTTCTATCACTATTACTTTCCATTGCTTTATAACCCAGGGGTGCGCAAACTGGGGGGCGCAAGATTTTCCAGGGGGGGGAGCGGTGGTTGCAGAGGCCCCACGCTCTTCCACACGGCATTTAAATTAAATGCCGGGGGATCGCGTGAGGCCTCTGCAACTAACCTTACCTTGTCTTCGGCGACACGTCGCCATGGCAATGCGGCATCAAATGACCCTGCGGGGGTCACGTGATGTCATGTTTTGTCCCGTGACCCCACAGCGTACTTTAACGCCAAAGACAAGGTAAGGAAGGGGCCGCGAGCAGGGGGGGAAGGGGGAGAGCAGGCATGGGGGCGCAGACTGAAAAGTTTGTGCACCCCTGCTTTAATGAGCCAATTACATTGCTAAATTGTTGACAAAGTGTACATCTTTGTCCTGCTGTGTGGGATTGCACCTTAACAAATATGATTTTTTGGGGGCTTGCCAAGCGAAATAAAGATCTTACAACAAATATGACTATAGATGCAGCTTATATATAGGGGTTAGTTAGGGACGAAGATCCTTATTCTACATCTCGTGGAAAGTCCCATTGCCTTAATTGGGGTTTCTGTGCGTTTGCACCGGAATGGCGCTATCGCAGTTTTTAGTAACCTCCGTGAGGAAATAACGCATTACAATTTAGAAACCTGCAGTGATCAGGGATGGGTTATGCAGCAGTTTTTGTTTTTTTTAAACCTAGAACGGTGGCCATATTTAATAGCCCCATGCAATAAATGTTTATCAATATCTCTCCAAAATAGGAAGCTACAGGGCAATAAAAATGCACTTCTCGAGCAGCACTTCTAAAAACGGAATTTTTAAAGGCTTATCCAACCACTCCAATAACAGCAGGGTTTGGTACGCTATTACATCAGGGACAGCAAACTCCAGTCCTCAAGGGCCACCTACAGGTCAGGTTTTCAGAATATCTCTGCTTCAGCACAGGTGGCTCAGTCGAAGGCTGAGCCACAGATTGAGCCACCTTTGCTGAAGCACGATACTGAAGCAGGAAATCAAGAGTGCAAATACTCCCAAAGGACATGTGAAAAAAACAAGAAAAATATAGTGTAATATATTGTAATAACAGCTATAGTTATAATAACAGTTATAGTGTAATAACAGCTAATGAATCAGTACAGTGACACTTCACAAGTATCTCACTCACAATTGTGAAGATAAATATAGGCGCCGGCGGTGCGGTTGTTCAGTCACCAACTCATGGTAGAATTCTTCAAACAAGGAGAACTTCAGTCGAGAACTTGGCCCAGGTTAAAAAATCCCTGATGAAGCTCAACGAGTGAAACGCGTAGGGTGAGCGTGCAGACCATTTAGAGACGCCCCCAAGGTGTGTGGTGAACTACTCTGAGGATCCTGGGCCAAGTTCTCTTGGTTCTTTCCCCTTCCTGTATTTGGACATGGTTTTCTGTGGCCGGCCACCGCAGGTGTTCGTATCAGGATGGGGTGTTGCAGTTCTCAACTGGTTCCCAGGGTGGTCCATTTGCCTGTACCTACAGCACTTTTGTAAGTGTATTACCTTTATGTTTCTATATATATTAAAAAAACTGCACTATTTGTGTCCTCTCTGTTCTGTCCCTCCACATATGGGAATCTACTCCATCTCCCTATCCTGTTCCTGAGGGACGTTATTCAAAGCTTGTTGAAGAATTCTACCACGAGTTGGTGACTTGGACAACCACACCACCGGCGCCTATATTTATCTTCACAATTGTGAGTGAGATACTTATGAAGTGTCACTGTACTGATTAATTTGCTGCACAATATGCCACCATATTTTTCTTGTTTATTTTCACATTTTTGGGGGGAGTATTTGCGCTCTTGATTTCCTGCTTCAGAGACCCATTTGGACTTTGGATTGAGTCCCTTTTCTGGAGCTGCACCACTTCCTTATGTAATATAGCATATTCTATTATTATTATATTACCAGCGTGTTCACTGGGGTTTCACTCAAACAGTATGTGCGCTTGAATCCTTTGTCTGAAGCATGGATATCCTGAAAACCTGGCCTGTTGGTGGCCCTTGAGCACTGGATTTGGCCGCCCCTGCATTACAGGAACTAATGGCACCAGAGATTTCCCCAAATCAGTTATTGTGTGGCTCCCAAAGTCATAAATAAGGGAAGTGAAATCCCTCTAAATTTACACTTAAAAAAACCTTGAAAGTTGCATTTTGAAACATTGCGCACACGTTTGCGTGTCTGATCATGTTTTACAGGCGTGAATGACCTCGTTTAAGTAGAACGATATCACTGTCATTCGTTCAGTTTGGTCCTAAGTGGAACTGAACATTGAAACACAATAGGACGTTTATATTACAGCAGCGCGTCGCATGGGGCCGTGAATATTTATTCCTTAAAGAGATCTCTGCTTTGAAGAAGCAGTCCTCACTAATATATATATACATTCAATCCTTCTGTCAATGTAACTCTACAGCTACAATGTATTCTTATATCACAAAGGTAACATTATTGTTACAGTTTGCAGCTCAAACTGCTGGGAATATTGGCAACAAATTATCACAAGCAGCAAAGTGTTGCAAAGATCTTGCACTGCTGGGGAGGTGTGCTACACCTGCTATAGAAATCACAGGATGCTCAGTATATTGAAGACGGCATTAAGATTTGAATAATAATTTAAATTTTTTTAAAGTATTATCTATTACTACAGAACTGATCTGTAAAAAAATAAAAACCCACACGTAGGATATTGCATGGATAGCTCCTGTAACACGTGTTTCATTCTGCCCGAGGGAGTGGGGCAACCCCCGGCTGCCAAGATCAGTTCAAATTCCTTGTCTTGTTTTCCAGACCTTGACTCCGGTGAGAAAAAAAAAAAAAAGGCTGGAGGATCTTGTGTGAGGTCTCGGGAAATGCCACGGAGAGTTTTCTGTGTCCAATGGACTTGTCGTCCCTTTAACCCAGGGGTGACCAACTCCAGTCCTCAAGGGCTACCAAATGGTCAGGTTTTCAGGATATCCCTGCTTCAGCACAGGTGCTGAGCCACTTATTGGGCCACCTGTGCTGAAGCAGGGATATCCTGAAAACCTGACCTGTTGGTGGCCCTTGAGGACTGGAGTTAGCTACCCCCTGCTTTCACCTGTAGCAACTTCAAGCAGCTAAGCGGAGAAGTTAAAAAGGATGAAACGACTATTATACACAGTTTGTTGCTAGCTCTGGAATACCTTATCCCAGCCGTATGGCAGCTGTCTAACAAGCAGGCTGAATATTTAAACGTGCAGTCCAATTTAGCTGGCCAGAAAACAACCTTTTGTACATAATATGTGTGTCTTTAATCTATTAAAGCAGCATTCCAAGCTCCTGGTTTTTTTTTTTAGCCCCTTTAATATGTGCTTCAATTAGTGTTATACCGGGTCCAACATTTTCTGAAAACCGGGTAACAGGTACCCGGGCAAAATTAATAAATTAATAATTTTACCCGGCTGAGTAGCCGGTTACCCGGACGGCACTTACCTGCAGGGTGAGGAAGGCCACGGCGACGTCTGCAGCAGGAATACAGCACACAGCTGATACCAGTGTGAGCCGGAGAACCATGTGACCGGAGCCGGAGCGTTCCTATTGGACATACGGGGAGGAGCCGGCTGTCCAATCAATAGGAACACTCCTGCTCCCAGATGTTGCCGCGGTTTTCCTCACCCGTCTTCTTCACCTTCCATCGTTGGCTGCAGGTAAGTGAGCAAGTATTTTTATTTATAGTGATATTACCCAACGCTGGTTCCTACCCGGTGATGGGCCCATCCCACTGCTGCTGGGTCCTGGTAATGTCCGGGTAGCTGAAAAAACGCCAGGTAAGCCGGGTACCGGGTAATTACCCGTTGCTCGGTACATCACTAGCTTCAATACAATCCACACAATGATAAGTAATTAGCTAAGTTGCCAATCAATCCGTTCTCCTGTGATCGATCGGCGAAGATTCGGCTCAGGGGTTCACTAAATGGCTGTCAGTGCAGCAGAAGAGGGCCAAAGATGCAAAGTTCTGTGGGCAAGATCTTGTGACCAGGCAGTCACTAGATACAATTGGTGCACTGCAAGAGAGAGGGCAGGGCTCAAGAAAGGGTGTGCCAGAGCCTGTTTCAGAAGAGAAAGGGGATGTGACTTTGTAAATGGTTGCTATAGAAACAAAAAATGCTTGTTACATTATAATACATAAAAAATGTCAGAGTTGTTTTAAAAAAATGCTACAAGTATTTTCTCATAGTACAGAACTGATTTGTATATATATTTTTTAAAATACGTGTAGGATATTGCTTGGTCTGCAGCTTTAAAGTCAAAGATTCGGCTTCTTTTACTTCTTTGATGATTAATTGCAAATACCTTTCTTAGGGACCTCTGAATGTAGGGGGAATTTGTCAGTCCAAATCAGGGAGCCAATAAAGATATGTGATTTGTTTTGATCTTTCTATAATCTCATAAAGCCATCTTTCTCTATTTCACCACATACAAGAATAATGAAACCACAAGAATACTTATAAGAAGTTACATGACATCATAGTGACATACTAACATAGTTACATAGTAGATGAGGTTGAAAAAAGACATATGTCCATCAAATTTAACCTGTGCTAACATTTAGATGACAGATACTGATCCTATATTTGTATTTACAGTATATTGATCCAGTGGAAGGCAAACACAAAACCCCAGTGACACATTAGCCAGATAGATATCGATCCTTTTCAATAATTAGGCAGTAGTTTCCTCCTGAAACTTGCAGTAAAACTTCCTCAAGTCCCATATCTATTGGATAATTAACTCAATCTAGCAATGGGCCCTTTCGTATTGTGATTGACAATTATAATTTACCTTATTAAAAACGTTCAAAGCAGAAGAGTATAAAAGCCACGTATGCAAGTGTTTAATTCAAAATTCATCTGGACAAAATTACCCCAAATCTAAAAATAGTATGATCTGACTGCATAAGGTTTTCATGCTATTATAGAATTCAGTGGGACATGCAACATGTTGCTAGCACATGTGTTTTCTTTCCCTTTAGCCCATTCTGTCCTTATCAGACTGCCCATAAAGATAAGGGAAGGGGGACAGGGAGGCTCTGCCTGCGCAAACTCTTGTTGAACACACAGGGATATCTAACAGAAGGGAGCAGCCCAAGGAACTCACACCCCTCCCAGGTCTCAGTTTTACAAACTACATTTTAAAACAATTTTCTAAAAATACTTATTGGTGTCTGATTTGAGTAAAAAAGGCCTCAAAATCACCTAGATCGGGGTGGGGCTGCAACTCCAGGCCTTAAGGGCCACAAACGGGTCAGATTTTCAGGATATCCTTTCTTCAGCACAGGTTGAGTCACTCGTGCTGAAGCAGGGATATCCTGAAATCCTGATCTGTTGGTGGCCTTTCAGCACTGGAGTTGGCCACGTCTGGCCTAGATGTACAATAATTCCTTAAGCATGGCACTGCCATTAATGTCCTTTGGTCCTTGGAGGAACTGACCCTTTATACACAGTAAAGACACAAGTCACAGTGGCATTGGTGCACACAATTTCAGTTCTATTGCAAACTCCCAGATAATATAGGCCCAGCATATCTACCCAGGCATCAGATCCACCAAGGAAGTTATAGAACCTGGGATGAATTGCTGGCTCTGGTTTAATGACGATCAGATGAGTCTAAGCAAGAAATTGGCCCTGGCCGGAATTGAACCAGCGTCCCCCTTCTCTAAAACCAGGGTTGTCACCATGCAAGCAACTCAATAGTCAACCGAAGTAGTCGATTTCTCATTATAAGACTACACCTCAAATTAAGAGCCTATCTGCATACCAATTATGGAGTGTCATGGGACTATACCACTGGTCGAGATGTAAAAATCCGAGCTTGTGGCCACATGCCTGCACCATTTTCTTTTGCACTATATTGTGTACGCGATCTCGCCTTGCCCTTTTCTAAACTGTTTTTATTGTTAAAATCTGATGCTCTGTTCAGGAGATGTAAGCGTTTTAATTGTTAAGTGAGGTTAAAATTACGTTTTTTTCCCAGTTAGTCTAAAGGTTAGACATACACAGCCTTCAGGGATTCTGGGTAATGATATGCAAATGAGCACTCACAGTGAGCCACTGTTTACTTATCCATTTTTACATGGGACCCCTGTAAGCTTATGCCTGCCGTATTACACAGCTTTTCAGCACAGCCGGGGTTAAAGAAGTGCAAGGCCGGCAGCCCTACTCACAGACAGCTGTTTCGACCGTTTGGGTCTCAAAGTGTGGCACGCCGTTTTATGGAAGTGAATACACCTTACGGTAAAGATTCCCACCTTCTCCGCCAGTAGCTCGCGAATCTTGCTGGCCTGCAGGCGAAACTTGTAGAGTTGCGTCTCCAGGGTGAGACAGCGCTTCTGCCAGTCGGTGCCAGGGCCGTTCCCCAGCATTAAATCTGCCATGGCTGAACAATGAGTCCCTTACAGCAGGTCCTCAACAAGGCCCTGAAATGAAATCAAAGCGACACCGCGGTTATTAGCAATCCCTTTCCAGGTCAGTGTTTGAGGCAGCGACCCAGGTTTCATTTTTTTTTTTTAAGTGAAAATTCTTTGCTGGCGCCTGCGGGTTTCATGGGGAAAAATCCTTGCATTGTAACGAAAAACCGTAACACGAGTGATGTCATGGTACTAATAGGCGCGCGCCATCGCTCGCGTCCATCGCGCATTGCCGTTGCGCTTTCACCCATTGCGCGTTGCCGTTGCGCTTGCACCCATCGTGCGTTGCCATTGACTTGCACCCATCGCGCGTTGCCGTTGACTTGCACCCATCGCGCGTTGCCATTGCGCTTGCACCCATCGCGCGTTGCCATTGCGCTTGCACCCATCGCGCGTTGCCATTGCGCTTGCACCCATCGCGCGTTGCCATTGCGCTTGCACCCATCGCGCGTTGCTGTCGTGCTCGCGCATGCGCAAAAAAACACTGCCAGGTCTCGCCGCACATGTGCAGTGGCAACCGGACTCGGCGCTTGGGAGACAGACACACACATAGGCAGACAGACACACACACACAAAGGCAGGCACACACACACAGAGGCAGACACACACGCACAACACACACACAGAGGCAGGCACACACACACACAAACACACAGAGGCAGATAGACACACACACACACACAGAGGCAGGGGCACACACACACACACACACACACACACACACACACACACACACAAACACACAGAGGCAGATAGACACACACACACACAGAGGCAGGCACACACACACACACACACACAGGCAGGCACACACACACAGAGGCAGACACACACACACACACACACACAGAGGCAGGCATACACACACACACACACACACACACAGAGGCAGACACACACACACACACACACACACACACACACACACACACTCACAGAGGCAGACACACAGAGGCAGGCACACACAGAGGCAGGCACACACAGAGGCAGGCACACACACACACAGGCAGACACACACACACACACACATACACACAGGCAGACACACAGGCAGACACACACACACACACACACACACACACACACAAAGAGGCAGACACACACAGAGGCAGGCAGACACACACACAGGCAGACACACACAGAGGCAGGCACACACAGAGGCAGACACACACAGAGGCAGACACACAAACACACACACACACACACACACACACACACACAGAGGCAGGCACGCACACACAAAGAGACGCACGCATGCACACACATGCACGCACGCACAGAGACAGTTAGTATAACTATATAAGTGCAAATAGCTAAAACAGAGGAGTGTGCCGAGCACGCACTTTCTAAGTCAAACTTCTTTGCGTTTTGCCACTGACATTGTGTTTTGAATTTGAATTCAAAATATCACCATCACAAATACAACATCTGTGACAAAACAGTGACCAAAGACAAAGAAGTTTCACTTAAGATGAGACTTTTTTATAATGTAACTGTATTTATTTTTTATTACAGGTTTGAAGCAGGGGGTCTTCGGAGCTGAACCGCGTTGATTTAAGCTTCGGGCACCCTCTGCTTCCCGAGATACTTACAATATATATATTATATATATATATAATATTGGTCTTCCTTTTTTGTGAATGAATCTCTGTTTGCGTTTAGCTTTGCACTTCCCATAATTAATACCGCTGTGTGCCGCCAAAACTTTGACCTAATGTGACTGTCATGCAGAAAGACACTCAGCCCATTGTATGCCGATCACATCAATTAATTCATGTTCTCTAATGAATAGGGACTTTCTGCCGGGGATTTAATAAGAGTGAACAAACACACAGATCCCCTGCAGTCAGTGGCAAGCTTTCACACATGAACACACACAGTAAACTAGCTGCACCATTCAATTATTTCTCCCTAACAAAAGTTTAGCTGTACGTTCGGAAACGTTTTCAGGGGCCGACATGAAAGCTCTTTCATAGGAGTACAGAGTCTTCCAAACCTCACAGCTCTTCAAGTGCACTGTTTAAAGCTGGGGTGGCCAACTCCCGTCCTCAAGGGCGACCAACAGGTCAGGTTTCAAGGATATCCCTGCTTCAGCACAGCTGGCGCAGTCTTCGGCTGAGCCAATGATTACGCCAGCTGTGCTGAAGCAGGGATATCCGTAAAAGATGACCTGTTGGTCACCCTTGGGGCGAGGAGTTGAGAGACCCGGCGTTGCCCGGGATGTAAATGCGTAATAGGTAGTATTATTTATAACTCGTGGAACAATAGGTGAGTATTTGTTGTAAAGGTTTCGGGGGGGGGGGGAGAAAGGGGAGCAGGGAGGGAGAAAGGGGAGCGGGGGGGGGAGAAAGGGGAGCGGGGGGGGAGAAAGGGGAGCGGGGGGGGAGAAAGGGGAGCGGGGGGGGGGGGGAGAAAGGGGAGCGGGGGGGGAGAAAGGGGAGCGGGGGGGGGAGAAAGGGGAGCGGGGGGGGAGAAAGGGGAGGGGGGGGGGGAAGTGGAGTCTGGCTGAGCGGCGGTAGGAAGCGCCCTGTGTGTGTGGGCCTGAGGCTGAGGCGGGACGCGCAGTGGGCCTGAGGCTGAGGCGGCATGCGCAGTGGGCCTGAGGCTGAGGCGGGACGCGCAGTGGGCCAGAGGCTGAGGCGGGACGCACAGTGACTTACCTGAGCGGGTGGTAGCGCCGGGGAGGTAAGGGAGTGGCTGGGGTAGGAGGGCCGCGCTTCCCGTCCGGAGCCAGTGCAGGACGGCGCACGTGAGGGGGGGGGGAGGGGGGCGGACAGAGGGTGTGTGTGTGTATAGAGCTGCTGTGTTGTGTGTGTGTGTGTATAGAGCTGCTGTGTTGTGTGTGTGTGTGTGTGTGTGTGTGTATAGAGCTGCTGTGTTGTGTGTGTGTGTGTATAGAGCTGCTGTGTTGTGTGTGTGTGTGTGTGTGTGTGTGTATAGAGCTGCTGTGTTGTGTGTGTGTGTGTATAGAGCTGCTGTGTTGTGTGTGTGTGTGTATAGAGCTGCTGTGTGTGTGTGTGTGTGTGTGTGTGTGTGTGTGTGTGTGTGTGTGTGTGTGTGTGTGTGTGTGTGTGTGTGTGTGTGTGTGTGTGTGTGTGTGTGTGTGTGTGTGTGTGTGTGCTTTCACTAATATAGTATAAGATTAAAACTTTTAACATTTCCAAATGCTCTGGAGGGGATTTACAATATTTATCTAATGTCTTTTAGTGCTAAGCCTGTCAGTCCTCAGAGCCCCAGGCAAATGGCTCTTCTTGATCTGGGCTTTGTTTGCAAAGTAATAATTATTAGCCTGACCGGTAAATATTAGCAGTTTTTAAGCTGAATGCAGCAGAGCCGGAGTAATGCAAAAAACGGACTCTTTAACACAAGCTACAGATAAATACAGATACAGTTAGATTGTCAGCTCTTCAGGGCAGGAACTCTTTTCCCAATGTTACTTTAATGTCTGAAAGCGCTTCTTCCCATTACGTGTTATATTATTATATTACTGCTGTGAAGTACCTGGCAGGCGCTATATAAATAAAGACATACATAAGATAGTTGCTTTAAGGGTGAATTTATCTTTGGAAGGATGTCAACTGAACTAATAAGTTGTTTCAAAAATATCTCTGATCTGCTAAGTTGGGTGACGAGAACTGTGACATATTAAAGTCTCTACACATTATAAGTTCATCTGTGAAGAACTCGCTAATTTCTCCACTAACAGGCATCACAGCGAAAAGCCTTTGATCCAAACTTCTGCAGCTTCAAAGAACCACAGACCCAGATTGCAGAAAACGCAAAAGGTCTCCCCACTATTATATAGTCGGTAAATAACCATATGAAAAATCAAAAACAGTCACGCATTTAAATAAAAAAAGAACTCAATCCAATTAGAACTATTCCGGTGGGAAGTGCAGCATGTCATCTCCGAAGTGCTGTCTTGGGGGCCACAGCTTCTCTGAGCGCATGGTCCGTGCTACCAAACAAATCTGATCAAGGAGTCTCTACACATAATTGACGGTGCAAATTGTGTGTGCTAGTAGATATGGAGTGGGCAACTGCAGTCCTTAAGGGCTACCGAAAGGTCAGGTTTGCTGGATATCCCTGCTTCAGCACAGGTGGCTCAATCAGTGGCTCAGAGTTCGACCTGTTGGTGGCCTTTGAAGTTGCTCGGCCCTGTAGTAGATGCTGGATTGCGGCCAATTAGAACCGGCAACAAATCCGCCCATTACACATCTTATCAAGAGAAGAACTCCTCAACTAACCTACGTCTATGGAAATAATACTACGATATTTGATCAACTTCAAATGGAAGGAATAGCCTTATTCCGGCTGCTGAATCACGTCAGGGGAGGGGTGTGGCACTGTGAACTGGTTTGGGGATCATATACTGGGATAGAGGGTCTTTAATGAGACCGACAGCAAAGAGAGGTCACTCCGGAGCGCACCCATAGGCCATCATAAAACGTAGCTTTTATTTACACTTGAAAATGTCACATATAAATGAAAAGAAGGGCAGGCAGTTCCATGCAGCCCAGTAAAGACAGGAATACAGTATGTGCTGAGTTTAACCCTGTATTTTATGTCATATTGGTGTTACTGTATACTGAGATACTGAGCTTGTGGGGCTCAACATATCAGCCTACTTTCTGCAGGGCAGCGTAAGGATATAATGATATAGACGAGGGGCACTCAACTCCACTACTCAAGACACCCCCAACAAGTCCGGTTTTAAGGCTATCCCAGCTTCAGCACAGGTGGCTCAATCAGTGGCTCAGTCCAAGACTGACGGGGTCTTGAGGACTGTTGGAGATCTTGAGGACTGAAGTTGAGCACCACTGATATACACAGCGTTGGAGTATAGCCAAACCTGTGGTCAAAAAGTGTAAATGGGATATTTTTCCATTGATAGGAAGCGTGGCTTACTCAGAGACAAAGTTTTATTGCAACAAGCTACCTAGTGAGATAGGGCAGGAACCGGAGAAATGAGAGAGCTAGAGGGGAAATTCCCTGACAGGATAAAATCACCTCCCTAGGTATGTTTGTGCTAAGCTGCCTGTAAAATTAAATAATAGTCATCACTCCAAGTTATCCAACTCTTAGAGCCATAAAGAGATAGATCAACGCCTCTCGATTCTCTCCAGCATGGATAGAAACATTCACCGTTTCTCTCAACTCTCTGGCTGCCTCGATTTTTCTCTCGCAGAGCTCAAAACGGCATATTCACTGCCTAACCTCAACTTCCTACTATGCCTCATTACGCCCTACGCATTTCGCTCCAACACAGTGCTTCCTCAGGGGGATTGGAAGAGCTAATGAGTTACAGGAAACACTTTCAGTTTGACACGGTATGGAAACCATGGCTAGCGCATATCACAGCATCAAAAACTATTGCTATTCAATCTGTAACATAAACATAGAATTCTTTTTAATGTAGGAAGTGGGGGAGATCCATAGCCCCCCTTTATTCCCTTCCTTCTCTTCTTGTACCAGTCAAAAGTCTGGTCTGCAGACCAAATGGTTCTTATCTGCAGTCAATATCTATGTTAAATACAAATGAATGGAAGTTTTGCAAATCTGGGACACCTACACACATCTTGATCCCCAAATGAGGATGACCAAATACATGCACAATTAGAGTATACTCAATTTGTCACGTTTTCACCCACCACAGCCTAGTTGTGTGTGGTTTGCAGCCACCATCAGCTTCACAAATCAGAAACAGTGACTCTGACCACTGATTCTGTACATCACTGTCCCGGGTTAGGGCCGGGCAATAACCTTTTCCACGATAACAATAATCAGGAATGTATTGCGAGGATGATATTTCTCGCTAAATGTCTGTTCAATAGGAAAAAAGACAAACTTTTTCAAAGGGAATGTTAAAAACATAATTTGGGATATATTTATTTTGAATGCATATTGTATTGCAAAGTAAAGATGCTGATAAGGTCAAATATCTAAAAGGCTAAGGATTTCTGAGAGAGAGAGAGAGGTGCGTGACGCGTGACGTGTGCGTGGGTGACTGACACCAGGGTGTGTGGGTGGGTGACACCAGGTTGTGTGGGTGGGTGACTGACACTAGGGTGGTTGACTGACAGTGGGTTGGTGTCTGTATTCATACACACACACACACACACACACACACACACACACACACACACACACACACACACTCTCTCACACACACACATACTCTCGCTCACACACACACACACACTCTCACACACACTTCCCCAACCTGTGGTGACCAGTTTTGTTGAGGGGACGGCGTGTGACCCGGCAACCCCCCATGTGGGCGGCCCTGACCGCCCATGCCCCCCCTAAATAATCTTGCGCCTCCTCAGGGGGGCCGCGCCCTCCAGTTTGCACATCGCTGGTTTAATGAATGTTACGCCCGGCACAGCTAATATATATATAAAACGTCCTTACTTTCGCCTATCATTGAACAGCCGAGATGGGGAAGGGATGGAAAAAGTAAATGTTAAGTGTTAGGCAGCTCCATTTGATCCATTACATACACTACTGTCCTTAATTCACTTTTATCCTATGCCCCTTCATGTAATATGAATTATATCTAGTCTTTCTAATAAATTCTCCTGGCTGAAAAACTGCGGCAGTTAGTTAATATAAGGCTATAAATCACAGAGAAAAATTGCAATTTCTTTAAACTGATGTATTTGTGCAGCTGAATAGCTGACACATAACATACACTGTATACTTTTAGGAATGCCGAATATTTACAGGGCATGAAAAATCGACGCTTAAAAACATTTGGGGGAGATAACAAGAACGATGATTTGGAGAGCATGGTTCTCTCCTGCACTAAGTTTGTTCACTCTGCCAGTAAGTGACCTTCATCTCTCAGCCCTGGAGAGCAGCCAGCCACAGAACCCCCCTCTCTGCACACAAATCGCAGGGACGATTGGCTTTTTTCGCAGGGAATTTCTAAAGCGGCTTACGTCATCTTTTCAAACAGGACACAAAAGCTAGCAGCAGGTGTTTCTGCAGTATCCCCCCCCCCCCCCCGATATATAAATGATGTGTATTACTTTCTGGAAGGTCATCCACAGTTGAACGTACAAGCTGGTTCTAAACTTTACACAGAGAGAGAGGGAAAATATATAACGTCAGTATATTGGATTCTTTTCAACGACATGTGTGGAAGAAATAAACTTCAGATTGTACGTCATAGAAAAATATACCAGGGTCATTACGGGCCAAATGTACTAAACGGCGCTACTTCGCAAGGCCTCTTCCATGTTGGAAGGCACCATATGGCCACCATTAAAGTGAATGAACCATATTTACGCGTTTTACTCCATAAGGCATCTTCTTGGCGTGGAACACACCTTACAGCTCATTCAATTGAAAGCAGCAGTCCAAGCTGCCGGTTTTTTGTTTTAATTCTCTTTCCCCCCCCCCCCCCCCCCGCTTTAATATGTGCATCAATACAATCCACACAATGAGTAATTAGCAAAGTTGCCGATCGAGCCGTTCTCCTTTTGGCTCAGGGGTTCACTAAATGGCTGTCAGTGCAGCAGAAGAGGACCAAAGATGCAAAGTTCTGTGGGGATGTTCATGTGACCAGGCAGTCACTAGATACAATTGGTGCACTTCTAGAGAGAAGGCAGGGCTCAAAAAGGGGTGTGCCAGAGCCTGTTTCAGAAAAGGAAGGCGATGTGACTTTGTAAATGGTTGCTATAGAAACAAAAAATGCTTGTTATATTATAATACATTAAAAAATGTCATTCAGACTTGTTTAAAAAATGCTACAAGTATTTTCTCATAGTACAGAACTGATTTAAAAAAAACAAAAAAAAAACACACACACATGTAGGATATTGCTTGGTCTGCAGCGTGAAAAGACTGCAAAGAAACCAAATGTACTACGCCGGGCTGGAAGGCGTCCGGTGGAGTAGCGTTTACAGAATAGCAGAGAATGCCCATCCAATCGGAAACGGAACTTGGGAAGCGGAGTGACACACTTCGGCGCTACGAGAATAGGCCCCTATGCGGGAGCTGCGGGTAAAAACCAACGAGACTGACTCCCAAATCAGTGAGAATCACTGAAAATACGTGAGCGCTGACATAACAGGGCTGAGAACAAATCCGGGTTCAATCATCCCAAAAAGTTAAAAACAGACATTTCCATAATGAAAAATTCCTTGTATGGAAAACCACGTCGGCCCAGTTATGCATACCAATAAATGAAGCGGTTATTATTATTATTATTATTATTATTATATATGAATGTTCTCTTTGTTGGAAATAAGAAACACGCATTCTTCTCACTGCAGCTTTTTGTTACACTGCACAAATCCTTCTAAGGGAATTGGGGACATTGCAACAGATTAGATTGTTTTTATCAGACACCGGTATCAAACGCTAAATCCGGAGCCTGGTGGCTACGCAGCGAATAAAATAAAAATGAAAAATAAACATGTTGCATTGTAGGCAAACTTAGCAGGGAGGTCAGCGGTTAACCCTGAGAGTGCCCACGGCACGGCGATCACATGACCGGTCCTCCGAGCGTGATCACGTGATCGCGCATCTCTGATGACAAACAGGTCATGTTCACAGGAGCTCAGAACGCCATCTCCCCTAGAAAACTAGCTACAAGCCCATGGAGTAGCCGGTAGATCAGGGGCGGCCAATGCCAGTCCTCAAGGGCCACCAACAGGTCAGGTTTTCGGGACATCCCTGCTTCAGCACAGATGACTGAGCCACTGATTGAGCCACCTGTGCTGAAAACCTGACCTTGAGGGCTGGAGTTGGCTACCCCTGCACTAGACCATGGGGCCCGGGTAGTGCCAGACCCCACAAAGTGTTACGGGGGATATCTTGTCCCAAATGAGCATTCTATAAAATAGGGGGGGGGGGACACACGACCAATCTCCATGCTATCTTACACCCCCTCATATCCACTCCCTCAAACCTTACTTGATCCAGCAGTGCAGCTGGACCATACTTTATCCTGAGACATACTCCACCCCTGGAAAGAGCAGCTATGTTACCTTTTGTTTCATCATTGTCCCTTATTCCCTCTAGAGTGTAAGCTCTCGGGATCAGGGCCCGCGTTACCTTCTGTATCTGTTTGGGCTTGTTTGTCCTTATTTGTTTGTCATTCAGTTTACGTCATTGCTTTCCCTCTGTACCCCCCCACTGTACCACGCAGTGGCATATGTTGGCGCTTTACAAATAAAGGATAATAATAACAATAAAATAATATGCGGTTACAACCAAACTCAACATCGGATCATTGACCATTATTATCTGAACCTTTACACAGACCGGCACACTGGCTTGTTTTCAGGGGGGGTGACCGGGATGAGGTCTCCGATGGAGTGGCCACGGATAAGGCCGCAGTACCCCCTCTCCCCAAAATCAAGTCATTTCTTTGATGGTTACAATCGAAGGAAAAAAATTATTATTCACTAAATTGTATTGTCGGCTAAATCAGGGGTGCGCAAACTGGGGGGCGCAAGATTTTCTGGGGGGTGGGCGGCGCTTACAGAGGCCCCACGCTCTTCCCCACAACATTTAAATTAAATGGAGTGCGCGAGGCCTCCGTAACTCTCTTACCTGCTCTGTAGCGACGCGGCGCCATGACAACGCAGTGTCAAATGACGCCACAGGGTCACATGATGCCGCCCATGCCAGACATCAGGAAAGGGAGGGCGTGCGAGCAGGGAGGGGGGGGGGGAGAGCAGACAGAGGGGCGCAAACCGAAAATGTAGCATAGTGTAGGTTGAACTTGATGGATGCAGGTCTTTTTTCCACCTAATGTACTATGTACTGTAACTATGTAACTATATGTAACCTTTATGTATGTAGTGTCTAGCAGTTTCTCTTCAACGTACAGTACTTTCTTGTACTGTTTAAGGCAAGACACTACAATGTGATAGTGATGTGCTACTTACCGTGTATAGCTTATGACAGGAGTAGCCAACTCCAGTCCCCAAGGGCCACCACCAGATCAGGGTCAGGGTCTAAGGATATCCCTGCTTCAGCACAGGTGGCTCAATCAGTGGCTCAGTCGAAGCAGGGCTATTCTCAAAACTTGACCTGTTAGTGGCCCTTGGGGACTGGAGTTGGCCATCGCTGCCTTATGACATTCTTTTAATACCCTAAAAGGTATTAAAAGTGAGTCCCCCCTTGAGGTAAACAATTACTAGAGACGCTTGAACATACACAGCATCTGAAATAGGCACTATTGAATTCCTCAGTCAAGGCAGAATACAGGTGCTTACATGCAAGTGAAAAACCTCCGATGGAAGAATTTTACCTTTTGTATTCTATTATTTCTAGGCATATAGTTATATACACACACGATAGGAGTGGTGGCAAAATCTCTTGGATAGAAACATTTTGCACATCTACTGTAGTAAGTATGTCACCATCACCACCAGCTGCCAGCTTCCCATATTAGCTGTCGGTTCAAAGCTCCGAACAATGAGTGCTGGTAATCACATAACGCAGGGGTGCGCAAACTGTGGGGCGCGAGATTTTCTGGGGGGTCACGACGCTTACAGAGGCCCTGCGCTCTAACCCAAAGAAATTCAATTAAATGCCAGTGGAGCGCGCGATGCCTCTGTAAGTTTCCTTAACTGGTCGCCAGTGGCCTGTGGCGACGTGGTGTCAAATGACGCTGCGGGTCACATGACGTTGCAACGCACATGGTGTCGTGCCGTCAGAAGACGCCGGAGAACAGGTAAGGGGGAGAGGTGGGGGTCCGAGCAGACAAGGGGGCGCAGACTTATAAGTTCCCGCACCCCTGACATAAAGGACCAGAACATAGGAGTTACTCCAGTTATCGGGGTACAGTTACTGTAGAGGGTTTGTAATTACAAATCAAGAAGAGCTGATCCATGTTTTAAAGGTGCAATACCATGTAACCAACCAAAAAATAGCCTATTGTAAACAGGTAAACGTACCTAATTGGCTTCCTTAAACTAATCTAACTGAGCTAAAAGCAAAGACTATTTCTGAGAGGCCTCTGAATGGGGGAGTGTTTTTCAAACAAGTGTTTTCTTTAACCTTAGCCCATCCTGTCCTTATCACAGAGCCAACACATAAGGGAGAGTGAGGGCCCTACCTGTGCAAACTCCTGTTGAACACAATTACATCAGACAAAAGGGAGCAGCCAGAAGAAATCAAACCTCCTTCCAAGTATCTGCTTTCCATGTTTACAGAATAACTTTAAAATAATTATTTAAAAACCTCTCACTGACAGCCCCGCACCTCTGGAATGCCCTCCCCCTCAATATCCGACTAGCACCCTCTCTATCCACCTTTAACAGCCATATTAAAATTCACCTCTTTAATTAAAGGAGCAATCCAACCAATACATGTGTGTTTTTCTTTTTAAATAAATCAGTTCTGTAGTATTACATAATACTTATTTATTTCTTTAATTCAACTCAATGCCATTTTTAATGAGTTTTAATATAGTGAGCATCTTTTGATTTCTATAGCAGACTTTAGCACACTTTCCCAGCAGTGCAGGATCTTTGCAACACTTTCCTGATTAGGATAATTTGTTGCCAATATTCCCAGCAGTGTGAGCTGCAAACTGTAACAATAGATAATGTTACCTTAGTAGTATAAGAATACATTGTAGCTGCTGAGTTATAGTGAGTGAAGGATTGATTTGAAACTGAAAGGCAGCCATTTAGTGAACCCTGGGAAACAGGATTTTGCTGACCGATCATGGGAGAAATAACCGATCGGCAGCTTACGTATGGATAGCTCCGTTGGCGGATATGATTAACTTCATATGCATTTTCCAGGACCCCTGGAGAACGCACTGGGAATGCCCCCCCCCCCCCCCACTCGTAAGTTCTCCCACTAAAATGTATTACTTCTGTAACGTGCTATATATTATATATATATATATATATATATATATATATATATACACACACATATATATACACACATATATACACACATATATATATATACACACATATACACATAGATACAAAATACTTATACAGTAGGTGTCAGAAAGACATTTGTCCCCAGATGTAACCCCTTTACCATGTCACTGCTACTAATATACTTTGATCCTAGGAAAGATTGTCCCTTTTCTTAAATTTAAGTGTTGTTTTTCAGCTCCAGGGACCCCCTAGTAGATGAGAAAACAGCCTGGCTGCCATTATTGCCCAATACAAACAATGATGTTGTGGCTTCCTATTGGCCCGCAAGATTTGGCGGCCATATTGTTTCTGTAGGAGCAACATGTAAACCGTTCTCTCGGAAACCAGGGGGGGGGGGGGGAGGAGTTCTCCGGAGGAGAAAATAACGCGGTTAAACTCTGAAGGATTTCAGTTATGTATAAACAAAAACGTTCAAGTGGGATTTCTGCTTTAGGGTCTCTAAAAAGCCAACAATTAAACAACTCGCTGCAACGCTGTTTGCAAACACTCGACTACGACAGAAAAAGAAAACAGACATCCTGATCTTTCCTTAAAAGGAGGCTTCTATTTCAGGACAACGTAATCTTGACATCGCAGTTTAAATCCGTACCCTAATAAGTGCTCATTGTGCAAGGTACAGTGCAGAGAGCCAGGCTACAAACATCATTTATCCCAGTGTATGCAGTCATTCTGCGAGCTGTTATTAACCTCTTCAGTGTCGGTGGGAGCGGTAACACATGCCATGGCAGTGAAAGGGTTAGACACACACACACACAAAGTTCTTAAGATATTAATACATTATACAAAATTGTAGGAATTGTCTTTATTGAGCACTATTCTCTCAAGATAAATGGGATTTCACTATTGCAAGCTGCCTCAATGTGCATTTGCGTAATGTTTAAGTGAGCAGCCGTCATCCGTGTCCATCGCGGCATCATGTGACGCTGCGTCGTCATGGCGTCGCGACAGCACATGGTGAGATGTGTCGCCCTGACAGTGCGCCGCCACAGGTCCCGCTGTATCACATGATGGCTTTTGAGATATATATATATCTATATATATCTATATATAGACCATACGATACCGGTTGCAACACGACATCAAGGGACAGCACGCAGGTAAGTAAATCATACATTTTCTATATTTGATAGAAGACACAAAAACCGACGTTTCGGTCCCCCAGTGGGACCTTTCTCAAGGTGGTGCACCACCACTGGGGGACCGAAACGTCGTTTTTTGTGTCTTCTATCAAATATAGAAAATGTATGATTTACTTACCTGCGTGCTGTCCCTTGATGTCGTGTTGCAACCGGTATCGTATGGTCTGTTATTGCTTTATGGGATAAGCACCAAAACTTATTTACTTGCAAATGGTGGGCCTCATAGGTGAGGATAGTGCTATATATATATATATATATATATAGTGTTCGACAAACCTATACATTTGCACGCCCCAGGCGAGTGGATTTAACATCGTGGCGAGCTCCTATTGGCCCAAGCAGCACACGTGTGGTACTAGGTGGCGAGTTTTTGGTGATTTGTCGACCACGTATATATATATATATATATATCTCTCATAGGTGAGGATAGTGCACTCCTGAGAATGAAAAAGGAGTAGCTTCGGTAAAAGATTTCTTATTCTTCCAGCACCACACACACACACATCATCATCTTCAGCCCCACGTCGACCCACTGCTGGATGAAGGCCTCCCCAATGATCTTCCAGGAACATTTTCTGATGTCATCGTCCAGCTTACTTTTGGTCCTTTAGCTTCTGTTGAAATCCAGGCGAGTTCCATCTTTGTCCAACAATGGTCATTCCTTGCGATATGTCCGGCCCGTCGCCATTTTAATTTGATCACCCTTGTGATGATGTCAGACTTTTGTTTGCTTCCCATGCATATGCTCTATACCTGTATTTATAGTACGTTCCTGGATATGTGCAGCCAGACACCTACACATAGAGGCTCTTTACAATGTATTTCCCTTTGTGTCTGGATGAACAGACTAAAGATAACACTGACCTTACAAGGAGGTTGCGATGGCAGCCCTAGAAATTTTATGTAAAAGATAGTGCATGTTTATATATATATGTATGTGCGCTGTATATATGAGAGAGAGATATGGCTGTATGTACTGTATATGCATAAATATGTATCTGTGTGTGTGTGTCTGTGTGTGTATATGTATGTATGCACACACTATATATAGATCTGCTCATGCTAATTTCAATACAGTAGGTCAGGGGGTTCCCAACGCCAGTCCTCAAGCCCCCCCAACAGGTCAGGTTTTCAGGATATCCATGCTTCAGCACAGGTTTCTAAGTTCTCGAGGCCAGGAGTTGAGCACCCTGGCAGTAGGTGATTATTATTATTTTTACACTGCAACTCACTTTTCCACGAATATGATGAAATTGTATGATGTGTCAAACATCTTTTGTAAAATGTCCATCCACAGTATTACTCTTTTAAATTGTGTTTTACACATTATATAAATATACAAAAAGTGAAGAAGTAGCAGCACTCTACTGGTCTTTAAAGATAGAACGTTTTATTAGAACAAGATTTTATAATACATTTTCCATCTTTAAAGACCAGTAGAAAGTCACTTCTTCACTTTCCATACTATTGGTGGTTCTGTCAGTGCACAGGACGACTTTTGCTGAGCACCTGTGGCATCTGCAACCTGTACCATGAGTGCACCTTCATTTGGACAATATATACACATGTACCTACGTCCCCACGTACGTATGTACATACATACGTTGCCATGACAATGGGACGACGCGGCGCTGGAAGAGGAGGGCAGCACCAGGTAAGTGCCTATGAGCTCTATTTATTAAATCCGCCAATGACTATATCCCTAAGTTTCTTCCACCAGATCCATGGTCACAGCTTAGGTGGAAACTGTCACACCAGCCAGGTTAAGGGGGCCGGGAAATGCCAAGTAGCGAGACACCAACTTATGAGGTTGAGCCCATGGTAAAGTCCCCCGGGGAGATTGGGAAGCCTGGAGGCGCCGATTTATGCGGCTGTACCACAATCTGGGCGCCAACTTACAGTAAGCGCTTAGGCCCAGGCAGCCCAAAGGGGGGGCTTAGAGTGGAGCATCCCCGAGCAGTGCGTGAGAGACCAGCCGAACGGGGCACACGGGTCTCCCACCATACTACTTGCAGGACGCACGGGGTCTCCCACCATACTACTTGCAGGACGCACGGGGTCGCCGGCATACATGGACTAGCGGGCTGGCTGATAATTGTTTTTTTTTTATGTCGTTAAAGAAATAAAGCTGCGACCTTATTTTACTTCCACAAAACTGTGTGGGCGAGAAATGATGTGGTAGCACACGAGGCCTGTAAGGAATTAGGGAATCATTTTAATTTCTTTAGCACTTTTCTACTGGTTTCTATTTTGTCAAAAAGCGCATAAAGAAACAATCAAAACTGCAACAAATAACTAAACAGTTCCCCATGTTTACACATAGGAGAAGCAGCCATTTGTATCATCCAAGATGGTTATAAAAAAATAAACCCTAATTGCAACTTTTTGTGTGACAATTGTGTTCATTGTAATAACACATTTAATACTTATTACGAGCAGCAATCTGGGTTAACGTATTTTTTTTTATATATTTAATGTATTACAGGATTGAAGAAGGGGGTCTCCAGAGCTGAACCCCATTAATTTCAGCTCCGCTGACCCCCGGCTTCTAGATAAAGACTTCCGTAGGCAGAGAAACTCTGTTCCTTAATTCAGCGGCGCACAAACTGGGGGGGCGCGCTCCCCAGGGCGGGGGTGGGAGAATTTCTAGGGGGGGCGCGGCGGTTGTAGAGGCCCGGCGCTCTTTCCCATGGCATTTAAATTAAATGCCGGGGGAGGCGTGAGGCCTCTGTAACTCCCTTACCTGGTGTCGGCCGGGTCTTCGGTGACCCGTCCCCATGGCAACGCGGCGTCATTTGACGCCGAGTCCTTGTAGAGTTGTAGAGGACGGGGGGTGTGCAAACACTACGGCTCCCCAGCAGGGGAGCGCAGTTCAAGAAGTTTGCGCATCCCTGCCTTAATCTAATGGCAGAGTACATGCCCCACGTCACACAGGCCCAATAGGAAGCCGTGATGTCATCTGATGCGACTTCCTATTGGGCCACGTGACCTGCACTTTTAAACTCTGCAGAGATACCAGAACCCCCTACAGAGCTATCTCTGGAAGCAGGGGGTCCCCGGAACAGAGTATGGGATTCAGCTCCAGAGACCCCCTGCTTCCACCCTGTTATAAAAAAATTAATATAGATATATTTTTAAAGTTAACCTGTTAATTGCTGCTTTACACATCCTTATACTAGGAAAGAGTTCAAATCTAAAGCAGCAGTTTCCCGTTGATTTTGCGCCAGGATGCGAATGGTAAACCGGACACGTTTTTACCCCCTCTGACCTGACAGGCTTTTTTTTACACTGTAACAGGCACTTATCACTGTTTGAGAGAAACTGCCTCTAAATCCAGCAGTGTGCTGGTAATTGCACACAGGCAATCAACCAGACTCCACCTGGCTGATTAGGACTTTTAGAAAAGCGTGATGTGAGACACAGGAGAGATTCCTTATCTCACATTTGGGTTGACATAATGAGAAAGAGGACTGCAGAGTTTTCCTTAGCCCACAGCTCTCCTGACCTGAGGAAAAGATGATGTCTTGATGCACACAGAAGGACTATATGCTGACAGCAAGACAAGGGGACAAGACCTCTATTCCAGGACACAGAGAGTGCCATAGCACACAAGGATGCTGACCCAGGAGAGCAGAGAGGCCTTCCCCTACAGCTACAACAACAGAAACAGATAAGAGACATATATGTATGTTTAGGGTGGTAACCCGCTTAGCTACCCACCCCGTTAGAAAGGGCTGGAGTAAAGGTTTAGTTAATCTCCAAAGTGGAGTAGGCCTTTATTTTGTTTGTTTTTGCATGTTTTGCCTTGTTAAAGGAACCGGCGCAATAAAGCCAAGATATAATTTCACCCTCATCAGTCTCCTTTAAATGTACCTCTGCACACATCTCTTACAGACGCAAATACAAAATAAAAAGTGACACAGATGTAGAATTTGATTTCATTATAAACGGTGTATCGTGTATGTCCTCCCTAACTCCTCTTATCGACCCCCGCACGCAGGTGGAGAACAACTTTGAGCAAAAGAGCTTGATACACGGACGCTGACAAAATGAAATGATAGCATTTGCGTCCAAATTGCTCCACATTTGCCTTTTATATAATCACCCTCAATGTATTTGACGGTGCCATTTTGTTCAAAATCAACATAAACACACACCCACAAAAAAAAATCATCTTAAAATGTCCAAACAAATCTCAAAACCTACTGCCATAAAAACAAGGATTACTGCTGTATCCGCAAAACTATGGTTACTATTTCCTCTCCCAGAATCCCCTGCTTGTCTCCTCCCCTTTATTGGCTCTCCTTCCCAAGTGAGGGCAGCGACATCATCAGACTGGAATTAAAGCTTCAGCTCATTCTATCTGCCATGTTGCTCTCCCAAGCCGTATGGATTTTGCCAGGGACTTTATTCCACTTAAGACAGGTCTACGGAAGTTGAGGAGGGACCTTGAGGAATGTCAAATGGTAAAAAGAAAACCAAAAAAATGACTTTTTTTTCTCAGTTTAGCGGGGAATGGAACTTTTTAACGCCTCGGCTTCCCTTTGTACACATTATTATCCCCGGACATTTTTCTTCCTTTGAGAGTCAATCACTCGTGGGATTTGGAAGAAGACCTTTTATTTGGAATGCATATGGACCACGTCTTGCGTCAACAGCTTAATTGCCTATACTTTCAATAATCGCAGTGCAATTCCTTTCACAGACTTTACCCCCGTAGCTGACATCCCTAGAGGCATGGATGTAGTACTGGAAGTGTCCACTGGGCACGCGCCGTGCGTTTAGGTGTAATGTATAATGAATCATAGAGCAAAAAATGTATTGCCAGGCCCAGTATCATAACAGTAAGTAGTGGTGCTGGGTCGTGGGAAATTCTAGCCTTGTTACACATTGGGGGCCAGGCTCTAAAGTTACTCGCCCAAGGCCACTGCGAGATCCGATACTGGGACTGAAACCAGTTCCTTGTCTCCCCTATCCCCCGCCCCCTTAGGGGACCCCCTCAAGACTCATCTTTTTAAAGTCATTTTTATTCAAAATCAGAAATAAAGAGACGGCGGGATCTGAACCGCGCTACTTTCAACTCCGTTTTGGGAAAACAAAATGTCCGCCAAGCCGGTTTCACTCAAGTAAAGAGGAACATTTCTCAGGAACTACAGTGTTCCCAGAGATGAGAAGAATGAGGTTACGCTTCGGGGCCCCCCCGGAGGTGAAAACAAATAATACATATCATACATATCAGGGACTCCATATAGCCACACACCCCCGCCCCCCGGATTCTATGTTTACACTAATGTTACATCCATTTGCATCAATGTAGCACCCGGTATTGTATCAACGTCCTGTGTGCTATCTGGGAAGGGGTGATAGGAAAGTGAGAGGAGGAATTGTACAACATGAGTGGCCAACTCCAGTCCTCAAGGGCCACCAACAGGTCAGGTTTAAAAGACATCCCTTCTTGAGCACAGTTGGCTCAATCAATGACTGAGCTACTGATTGAGCCACGTGTGCTGAAGCAGGGATAGCCTTAAAACTTGACCTGTTGGTGGCTCTTGATGACTGGAGTTGGCCAACTCGGGTCTAGAATAAATTAGATGTAGAAGTGAATATAGGAACAGTTAGGGTAGACATGGTAGTGCCGATCGGGGCACTGTAACACAGAAACTCCCACTGACTTGAATGGGAGTTATAGTGCAATAGTGGCCTGGCAATATCGCAGCTCAATGACTATACCCAACAGGAGCAGTTAGAGCAAGTGTTATAAGGAGCAGTTATGGGAGGAGTCAGAGGGATCAGTTATGGGAGGAGATATCAGAGTAATTAGGGGAGGAGTTATAAGAGCAGTAAGTAAAAGGGGTTAAATGAGCAGCTCTGTGTCATATTATACTTGGATATATCAAAGTTTCTGCAGGGTTTTTCTTTTCTGTTTGCATCAACTAAATGCCCCGGTTCTGAGGTTCGCGAACCTTTTTGCTCAGAAGATCAGCTTGTAAAAAATGCGCAGGACAATTTTCATACATTTGCTGCCGCCACCAGCTTACAGCATGCGTAAGAAAGTTTTTTCTCTAATACCACCCTGATAAATAACTCTGTTTGCATTGCAAAATGTTTGCACGTATTCCTGCAACGAGGAAAACCTTTCTTCGACCTTTTATCAGCGCAACTGCGTAAACTCTCTTGCTGCCGGAGGCGATAAAAACTGTTCATATTACCTTTACTGCAACACATTTCTCCGCAATGCGCTACAGGCCCCTCAACCATGCAAATGTGAAAATGTACACACATATGAGAAATACATTTTCACGCAATGACAAAATGCAAATGTGGCAGTTTTATTGTGTTCTTAATTCCTGTATAGGGGTACACGCTATAATGGATTTGAAGCTAAAGGTGACACTGTGTGCTCAATTAATTTGTATGTGATTTCCCAGAATCCCTGGCTGCAGTGGAAGCACTGTATGCTAGGTACAGGGGTGCGCAAACTTTCTCCCACTGCGCCCCCTGTCAGCACTCCCCCTACTCACGCCCCCCTCCTCACCATGTCTCCGGCGTCAAATGATGCCGCGGGGTCATGTGACGTCACATTGCCATGTCAACGCAACATCCCGTGACCCCGCCGCGTCATTTGACGCTGCTTTGCTGGAGACAAGGTAAGTGAGTTACAGAGGCCACACGCGATCTCCCCGGCATTTAATTTAAATGCCTTCAGGAAGAGCGTGTGCCCTCTGCAACCGTCAAGCCCCCCCCCCCCGAAAAATCTTGCGCCCCCCAGGTTGCGCACCCCCTGTGCTAGGAGATAATGGGGAAGGGCAGGGTTGCAGACCTGTCTGAGACATGTGAATGTGCTCACAAGTGATATATGTATTTGCTGTATGCTAACGGTGGAGGGTTTTTGTCACTTTGTTACCCACCAAAACTTATTTCATGTGTGGATGTAAAGCCCTCGTAACCAAGTCATTTTTTTTTCTGTTTTTCCACAAAAAAAGAATGTGTTTACAGTTTCACTGTTTCACTGCTGATCAGGCGGGTAAACTATTCATTTATAAAAGGATTAATTTATAAAAGACTGAATAGTTTGCTGAAACCACAAAACATGTAGCATTGTCATTCATTGTTCAACTCGCTTGTATATATTACAGCAATCATATTATATTATTACCGCAGGGGGAAAACACACAGCTCTTTAGTTGCAAAAAGTAAGTAACTTTTACCATGAGTTCCACAGACAGCAATGCAATCTTACAAAGTCAAAAGGGACTTACCCACGCAGGCATATAAAATACAGTAATACATTACACAATACGCATTGCAACTGGCCTTACAGTCTGATTGCCGTGTATTAAAAGGTTAAATGTCAAATGTATCCGAGCGTAAGTAAAATACCATTACACAGTTACATAATGCAGCGACACAATATTTTGTATCTATGATTTCTGCCAAATCTTTACAAAGCCGCCTACTACGTTGATAAAATAAGTCAAAAAGTTAGAATCCTCTTAATCTTTCATTGTAGATCTGACGTTTCAATCCATTGCATTATGTGCAGTTCTCCAAAACCATAAATTATCACGATAATGTCATTCATTGCCTTGATCTTCAGAATTTACATTTTAATAAGGGGTGGCCAACTCCAGTCCTCAAGACCTATCAGGTTTTCAGGATATCCCTGCTTCAGCACAGGTGCTGCAGTCCAAGACTGAGCCACTCATTGAGCCACCTGTGCTGGAGCAGGGATATCCTGAAAACCTGACCTGTTGGTGGCCCTTGAGGGCTGGAGTTAGCCTCCCCTGGCTTATATCATAACTGCATGCGGAAAAAGCTTTAAAAAAAAAAAAGATACCTGTTATTCTACCTTTTGTCGCATTAGTGAAATAACCGTTACAGCGCAAAAGTTAGCCGCAAAATCTCATTTATCCAAGTAACGCAGCAAGGCAGCAATATAGTTCCAACTAACCTTGTATTTTTATGGGATAGGGGCACAGTGTTTAAGGAATGAAAATCATGATCCAGGATAAATTTCCCGTCTGTCAATCGGCAAGGTAATCTTATATCAACGTTTTCCAGAGACAATCAAAACTACGTTTCCCCTCATTCAGAAGTTTGCTGATACATCCATCTCATCTGCCTCTCGCTTCTGTCCCAAACCCTCTCTCTCTGTGTCTGTCTCTCTGTCTCTCTCTGTCTCTCTCTGTCTCTCTCTGTCTCCCTCTCTCTCTCTGTGTTCCTTAGGGTAACAGCATGATCAAATTTCAAAGCCAGCCCTCTGGACAAGCCTAGGAAATGACATCACTACAGGCCCATTTTTAACTCTTTCCCACTACCATGGGATGCCCCTCTAGACAAGATAATGCTAAGGAGGGGGGCGGTCGTTACCTATAAGGTCGTAAGTCTCAGGTTAATGGGACAGGGTCAGCCAGTGCTGATTGTAACAGTGGGGCGAAGGATTTAAATGTTTGATCTCTATCAGTCTTACCCAATTTCTGTGATACAGCTGCCTTGTAGCAATACACAGTGTAGCAACCACAATTACAGTGAATTGAAAGTCTCCGCGATATGAAGTTTGGGGATTATGGATAAACTCTAAAAACGTTTTTTTTTTTTTTTTTAAAGGGCAATATGCAAAAAAATTGCTGGAAATTTTGTGGCCTTTTCTACCGAGTTAATTAAGGTTTTTCCCATCAGGTTTTTTTTTTATATCACATTTTTTACCTCTTTTTCAGCGTCAACTTAATTTTAAGCAAATAACAAATGCTGATTTTATATAGTACAGACTGACAGTGTGCACAGCACTTTACATAGACAATCTAATGTTCGTGCCCTGAGGCACAGGGAGATAAGGAGCTGACACTGGTATCCAAACCACATTCACCCACTTCAAAGGCAGTGTTCTTGCCACTAAGCTAAATGAGCAAAATGGGGGCAGTTTTACGCAGATCTGGAGATTTTTTCAATACAATGATGAAAATAATTTTATACAAAATATAAAATAGTGGTTTTTTTGCCACCTTGTTTCCTAATGTGATCGTTTTTCTGCTGACTGCTGTGATTCTTCCCTTTAATTTTTGTGCTGTAGAAATCCTGCTTCTCAAGTCCCTAGTTCTCTGGCCACGTTTAAAATGGTGTCTGTCTCTTCTTTCTAGAAATCATTATTGTTACATTATTCTAAGCAACAAAAAAAACCCCACCGTAATTCTGTAATATATGCTTTGATTTCCCGAGGGCTGTCCTGGGTGCATCTGTGCCCAGATGGGTCTTGTGCCATCAAGATGCCTATGTGCTTAGTGTCCCAAATGGGGTAAAATTGATGCACAGAAATTTTAAATTTTAAATTGTACTCGGTATAAACCCGAAAAAGTCTGTTAATGGCGTTAGCACAGAATTAAGGTGCAAATTATCAACCCAAAAATGTATTTGACTCTGCAGGGATGTTTCATCATATAGGTGAGTGGTGGCCAACTCCAGTCTTCAAGGGCCACCAACAGGTCAGGTTATCGGGATATCCCTGCTTCAGCACAGGTGGGTCAATCAGTGGCTCAGTCAAGACTGAGCCACTGATTGACCCACCTGTGCTGAAGCAGGGATATCCTGAAAACCTGACCTGTTGGTGGCCCTTGCCAACTGGCATTGGCCACCCCTGATAAAGTTTACCTACATCTGTTATTTTCCCAATATAGCTTATATAATTAATATTACACTAATCATGTATATTTCCTATATTTCCTAACACTAGTTATAAATACAACCACTCACTTCTGTTCTCATTTAAATTGTATGAATCTGGTATCCAACATGACACAATATATCAAAAATCATTTAACAACGAATTATGCGTCGCGTATTAAGTCTTCATACATACGACGCAAATCTTATGAAGGTTTGTATTACTTTGTAGCACGTGTAAAAAACAACTCTGTATTTCACGCTCTTTTTGGGGAAGTGTGACAGAGAAACGCAAACACAAGTGAATAGATAAAAATTGTATTAATAATAATAATAGCATGTTCTTGTATAGCGCTGCTAGTTTTACGTAGCACTTTACAGAGACATTTTGCAGGCACAGGTCCCTGCCCCGTGGAGCTTACAATCTAGTTTTGGTGCCTGAGGCACATGGAGATAAAGTGACTTGCCCAAGGTCACAAGGAGCCGACACCAGGAATTGAACTAGGCTCCCCTGCTTCAAACACGGTGCCAGTCAGTGTCTGTACTCACTGAGCCGCTCCTTCTCCGGAACAAAGCAAACTGTTGGTACAATACAGTATACCAAAATGTTCCCGCACACAAAAATGTGAAATATAATCTTAGTACTTATTATTATTATTGTTTGTTTGCAAAGCGCCAACATATGCCGTAGCGTGGTACAGAGTGACATCAATGACATACACAGAATGACATACAAACAAGGATAGACTAGTGCAAACAGATACAGAAGGTAACGCGGGCCCTGATCCTGAGAGCTTACACTCTAGAGGAAATGAGGGGCAATGTTGAAACAAAAGTTAAAGTGTCTGCTCATTGTGGGATGGACTATATATCAGGATGGAGTATGGTCCAGCTGCCCCACTGGATCCATGAAGGTTTGGGGGTGAGGATGTTAGGGGGTGTTAGATTACAATGCAGTTTGGTCCGGCCGCGCAGCTGGTAGAAATAGGGTTGGTGGGTGGATGTTAGGAAAATGCTAGATAGGCTTCCTTATAAAGGTGAGTCTTTAGAGAGTGTTTGAATGACTGAATGCTGGGAGAGAATCTGATGCGTGGTAGGTAGGTCCAGAGAGAGGCGGCCGCACAGGAGAAGTCCTGTAGGTAGGTGCGAGAGGAGGTAATAAGATGGGAGGAAAGGCAGATGTCGTGGGCAGAACGGAGGGGACATTTAGGGGTATATTTTGGGATGAGGGTTGAGATGTAAGGGGGAGCAGCGTCGTGGAGAGCTTTGTATGTCAGAACCAGGACCTCCGAGTGTCATTCCTTTATCCAGATGAACTTATTCAGGTGGACGGACCGATAGGTGTCTGAAAGTAAGAAATCCGTGGCGGCTTCCTCCTGGCCAGCGTGACCGACTGAAATGACCGCGGTTCAGCTGTGGGGTCTCCCTGCTTCCCACCTACATTAAAAAAAAAAAAGAAAGAAGGGAGAGCAAGTCGGAGATTGCCCCTTTAATAAATATGGGCCTTTATCTCCCTGTGTCAACTCTCTCTCTAAAGAAAATAAAATAATATCACATATAAGTGCCTGGCTCCAGTGAGCTTTTTCCATCCTACCGCCTCTTCTGTTTGCAGTTAGCTGTGTGGGTACGAAGCACGAGAAAGAGGCCAGGAAACTTTACAGGGATTGTGTTTCCGTCTGTAATTATAAAAAAGGGGCTGTTATTAACGTCACTGCCCGATAATCAATTAATAATGGCGACACTGGTGGGCCTGGAACACACGTAAAATGCCATTGGTGGTTGTATTTTGTAATAAACTCACTAATGTAATTAGCTTTATTAAACCAGCAATCCACCCCAAGAAATCAAGTCTTTTCTTCTTCTTAGATGAACCAGGGGGTGCCCCAGAGCTGAACCACGGCACTCAAAGCTCCCATTTATTTAATTATTCACCTTTGCCGGTACTTGCAAGGAAAACAAAGATGGCTATGAGGTCACCCAAACGGAAGCTGCCATGACATCGCTTGATGATGTCACAGGATGCCAGAGTGAGGCTGACCCAGTGGCCGTTACGGACACAAATTATTGCAGAAGGAAATATCACTGGAATACGGATTTCTGCGGTTCAGTGGACGGTATGTTTCAAACAAGATAAACCCGTCTAAACATGGTCAGTTCACTGGCCCTTTAGGGACTATACCTTTAAGCCAGGGGTGGTCAACTCCAGTCCAAAAGGGCCACCTACAGGATATCCCTGCTTCAGCACACGTGGCTCCATCTGTGGCTCAGTCATTATGACTGAGTCACTGATTAAGGCCCATAATATAGTGGGCATGCTTGCTGCAATGTACTGTATGTGTTATATGTGTGTGTATATATATATATAAATATACATATACACACACACACACACGTGTGTGTGTGTGTGTGTGTGTGTGTGTGTGTGTGTGTGTGTATATGTATATTTATCAAAGTTGCACATGTTATGTTAATAAATTATTTACTCTCAAAACATGTCTGTTTTGTACATTTTTAAAATATTATATAATAAATGATTAACTTTCAAACAATCTATACACACACAGATACACACATATACATATACACACACATATACATATACACACACGCAACATCACAAACACATATACATATACACACACATATATACACACACACACACCCCCGTGCGCGTCATAGCCTGTTGCTCACAGCACGGACCCGTAAACACAAAAAGTGTGCGTCACGTGCACGAGCGTTCAACACACACGCGCGCGCCAACTATAAAACAAGCCTAAGCCACCCGTGCTGAAGCAGGGATAACCTGTTGGTGGCCCTTGACAACTGGAGTTGACCACCCCTGCTTTAAGCTATTAAACATGTCGCCGCCATTGGTCCATTCTGATGCTTGGGTGGACCGCATCGTTATAAACTGTGCTCATGCAAAGACTGTGTTAATCATTCCTGTTGGGTCAGATAATAACTAACCATGACTCTAGATCGTCCAAGGTCTTCAGTTAGTGATTTCCGTGGCTGAACGCCATCCAAAAATTCTCATTTTCCAAGGATTTCTGGAGTCTAACCAAAACAGAGCACTCAGAAGATTCAACCCACTCCCTGCAGAACACTGGGGAGAACAAGCCAATGGTTTGCACGGAAGATCTGGGCCCCATCACTGCTAAGTGAAACATATAACAAACTAATGGGCATGAGTATTGATTTGACTATTATATGACATGGTGCAGGAATTCTCCCTAATGTTTCTTGTATCTCCATTAGAGCGTTATTATTCTTATAAGGCGTCAGGAATCCCTATAAGCCCGGGGTGGTCAACTCCAGTCCTCAAGGGACACCAACAGGCCAGCTTTTAAGGATATCCCTGCTTCATCACAGGTGGCTCAACCAGAAGGACTGAGCAAAACAATGAAATTAACCCCTCCAAAAGCGCTAACCTACACTAAACTAAGTGATAACAATTTGTGCTAAAACAACGATAAGTGCTCGTGCAACATCAAAATGATAACAAAATGCCTTGCACAATGCTGTGATAAACAAAGAGAAAAAAAGCAGCTAGGTGACAATAATAACAGGTAATTCCAAAACCTGATACAAAACAGTGAACAAACAAATATAAAGTCCCCAGCGCTAAAGTCCAAGATACCGTGATCTTTAAGGCAGTCTCTAGTCTTTAAGATGGTAGTTGGGCTCTGGTTTAGATGCTCCAGATGGGATAGATGTCCTTGATGTAGATGGATACACCGTCTGAAATAACAGATAAGCAGACACACCTGATTGCGCAGTGTGTTATAGCAATCAGAGCCCTATCTGAGATGTGAAAGAATCCTACTCACATAATCAACGCCAATATGTTCAGTGGAGAGGATCTGTGCTTGCTCCCCTTCTAATCCGCTCCTCACACGAACCCCATGTGGAGACAGCTTACAGGAGACAGCTTACAGGATACACCCTATATCTTCAATGGCGTCGGGGATGCGTCCGTTAACGACACCTCCACCAATGTGAGACAGGAATACGTACAAGATAGTGTAGTATGAACAGACCTTTAATGCTTAAAACACTATAAAACGTAATAAAATACACTCACATGGTGCAATAACAGATCGTATTGCTCAATATGCCGTCCGCAGCTTGCATTTCCTAACACCACACCGGAGAGTATCACTGCACACAGACACGCTGTCGACTTGGCGTGTGACGTCAGTGCTTTAGGAAGCTCTCCCTGCGGCAGGACTACAGTGGCTGGGATGGTTCAATGACTAAGCTCCTCCTCCCTACGCGTTTCGTGACACGTGGTCACTTCGTCAGGGGATGGTGGAGCTTAGTGTGTGATGCCTTTTATGCAAACCCAAATGGAGAGATCCTCCTACTAGGGGTGGGGCTTAGCTGCAATGTTGATCAAGGAGGATCAGCTTTGACACTAACAGCGTGATCGGGGTTAATGCCTTGCCATACTGCATATAAACACCCTCATATTATGCAATGAATGAGAACAATACAACGGATAAATTAAGAACAAATAAAATAAAATAATAAAACAATCATACTTGTATATAAACAGCCATGAATTATCATGGTATAGATCACATTTTATAAAATTAATATATTCAATAAATGCAATCCCTGAATGTTTTACATAAAATATCCCACTCTGCTTGGCAAGGATAGATTAAGAGTCCTTCAAAAAGGCTGCAAGGTCAAACTCAATGTTAAGGCCTAGGGGGGTCAAGGTCTTGAGTGTGTAGATCCAATAACTTTCTCTTTTGGAGACTTTATTGAGCCTGTCCCCCCCACGCCAACTGCTTTTGGGATTATCAATCCCTATACATACTAAACCCTCTGGACTCTGTTGGTGGTGTATTCTGAAATGGTTTGAGACACTATGTGTCTCGAGACCCCTCTTAATATTGTAAACATGTTCTGCGAACCTTCGTTTGAGGGGTCTCCCCGTGCGGCCCACATATTGGAGTCCGCACGGGCATTCCAGCAAATAGACACAGAAATTTGTTTTACATTTTGTTTTACATTTTCCATTAAAGAACAGTTGGAACCCTTCATAGAGCTTCCAGAGTATAAAAGCCTAGAAGAAAAGACATCGTCACGGATTGATAAGGTTGAAAAAGAGGTGAAATTGACAAAGCATAAAAAATTCATCAGGGACAAAAAGGATTATGATGAAAATAGACAGAGGAATTGGAAAATAGAAAAGATAATTACAATTGTAGAAGCAGAAACGGGAGGTCATGAGATAGATCAATTATCCGGCACACCTAGAGGTAGGATAGATTCCACCAGGAGTGAAAAAACAGAGGATATATCAGTGGAAAGGAAAGGAGAATCTTTAATTAAAGTCAATAAACTTAGCTCTAACCCTGGTAAAGGAAAAAAGAAGCCAAATAAGCAAGATCAAAGAGATCAAAGTTTGCATAAAAGTTTTCCAGAAGAACAACACCACGTAGGGTATGAATATAGGGACAGATCTCCGGTTGACAGAAAACATGAGGGCCATCACTATCGTGAAAGATCACCTTTAGATAGGACCCATAGAGATAACTATGAGACAAATACTCAAAATAAAAATTCTTTTTTAGAACAACGCCAGGGCAGAGCACCAATGCGGGAACCGTGGAGAGACACAAGAGTCAAACCAGACAGGCACGAACAAGTAAGGGTAGAAAAGAAAAGGCAGAGATTGGAAGAGTTCGAGGAAAAAGAGGAGGCACAAGGAAGAGAAAGGGAAAAAAGAAGGCCAAACCAGAAAAGGGATTGGTAAAGAGCAATGTGTTTAATATAAGTAGCATTGATCTTAAACCTGTAGAGCTAGATGTGCTATCTCGAGGGTTGAACTTTGCCCCAGTAAGCGGACCCAACATGTTCAACATCTATGTTGATGTCCATAGATTTCTGAGGAAAATTTCCCTCAAGAAATACTATCTTAAGGACGCAGTAAGTAGATCTGTGATACTACCCAACACCAATCCAATAGTGACAAAACCTCCCCTCACTCCCTTTAAAAAACCTTCCACCTTCTACCCAAGAGGTATGAAGGGAAACTTTGTAGATACCTTTGCCGAAATGGTAATTTCTGACTTAGAGGAAGCCAGTAATGATTTCAAATGCCGCAAACAAAACCTAAGTAAGGAAGAAAAGGCGGCAGTTAAATCTCTTGAGTCCAATTCCCAGATAGTAATTAAATCAGCCGACAAAGGGGGAGGAGTCGTGGTGATGAACTCCTCTTATTACAGAGAGGAATCCCTTAGAATTCTGGAAGATAACGCCACCTATCAGGTATTAGAGTCTAATCCAACAGACTCTTTCAGAGAAGAGATGGCAGCTCTTTTGGATCAGGGTCTTCGGGATGACATTATTAGCACCAGGGAAATGGAATTCATTATGATTGAACAGCCCAGAATCCCAGTGTTTTATTTCATCCCGAAGATCCACAAGAGTCTCACCAGACCCCCTGGTCGCCCAATAATTTCTGGGATCCGGTCCCTCACCTCCAACCTTTCCCAATTCCTAGATCATCTACTTCAAAAATATGTAATACAGGTCCCGTCGTATTTAAGGGATACATCGCAGGTATTAAATCTTGTACAGGACCTAACGTGGGGGGAAGATATGTGCTGGGTTACCTGCGATGTGGTCTCGTTGTATACGATCATTGACCATCAGATGGGACTAGATGCTATCAAAAGAGTCCTAGAACAGGATATTGGAGTAGATGAGAAGTTAAAAAATTTCATTCTAGATGGAATCAGGTTTATTCTGACGCATAATTTCTTCAGCCATGACCACAGGTTCTTCCTCCAGACGTGCGGCACTGCAATGGGCACCAGGTTTGCACCTAGTTATGCAAACTTGTTTATGTCCATTTGGGAGGAGGACCATATCAGGTCCTCCAACCCATTTGGTGCAAACCTGGTGCTCTGGAAAAGATACATCGACGATGTGCTGTGTGTCTGGAGGGGGCCACTGGACCGACTGGAGGAATTCAAATTATATTTGAACGACAATACGCGGAATCTTAGATTCACGTTCAATCAGGATAAAACTTCAATAAACTTTCTTGACCTCTCCCTTTATGTAGTAAATGGCATCATTCACACTAAAACCTTCCATAAAGAGGTTGATGCCAACACTTACCTTTTGGCATCCAGTCACCATCACCCCAATTGGTTGCGTAACATCCCCAAGGGGCAAGCACTTAGAATTAGGAGGAATTGTTCGGAAAACTCTGTGTACCAACAGCAAATTAAGGAGTTGAAAACCAAATTCATCGAACGGGAGTATAAAAACCAAGAATTGGATCTTGCGATCAAAGAGGTTAATAAAACTGATAGAGCGTCCTTGCTGTGTGGAAAAGAGAAAATGGCTGAGAATGGTCAGGCCAAGTTTCCATTTTTCATCACACAGTATAGTGGTATAGCTCCCATCATATCCAAGACGCTGATCAAACATTGGGGTATTCTCCAAAGAGATTCAATTCTTAAGAGCATCCTACCCAGTAAACCTAAAATAGTGTTTAAAAGAGCAAAGAATTTGAAATCCTCCTTATCACCTAGCTGTCCGTTAGATGGCCTGAGAGATCACCATGTAACATGGCTAAATGATCTTAAAGGCTACTATACATGCCAAAGCTGTATTGGTTGTAAACACAGTAAAAAAACAAAGACTTTTAAATCTAATGTGACAGGAAAAAACTTTGACATAAAAACCTTCATCAATTGTAAAACAAATTTCTGTGTCTATTTGCTGGAATGCCCGTGCGGACTCCAATATGTGGGCCGCACGGGGAGACCCCTCAAACGAAGGTTCGCAGAACATGTTTACAATATTAAGAGGGGTCTCGAGACACATAGTGTCTCAAACCATTTCAGAATACACCACCAACAGAGTCCAGAGGGTTTAGTATGTATAGGGATTGATAATCCCAAAAGCAGTTGGCGTGGGGGGGACAGGCTCAATAAAGTCTCCAAAAGAGAAAGTTATTGGATCTACACACTCAAGACCTTGACCCCCCTAGGCCTTAACATTGAGTTTGACCTTGCAGCCTTTTTGAAGGACTCTTAATCTATCCTTGCCAAGCAGAGTGGGATATTTTATGTAAAACATTCAGGGATTGCATTTATTGAATATATTAATTTTATAAAATGTGATCTATACCATGATAATTCATGGCTGTTTATATACAAGTATGATTGTTTTATTATTTTATTTTATTTGTTCTTAATTTATCCGTTGTATTGTTCTCATTCATTGCATAATATGAGGGTGTTTATATGCAGTATGGCAAGGCATTAACCCCGATCACGCTGTTAGTGTCAGAGCTGATCCTCCTTGATCAACATTGCAGCTAAGCCCCACCCCTAGTAGGAGGATCTCTCCATTTGGGTTTGCATAAAAGGCATCACACACTAAGCTCCACCATCCCCTGACGAAGTGACCACGTGTCACGAAACGCGTAGGGAGGAGGAGCTTAGTCATTGAACCATCCCAGCCACTGTAGTCCTGCCGCAGGGAGAGCTTCCTAAAGCACTGACGTCACACGCCAAGTCGACAGCGTGTCTGTGTGCAGTGATACTCTCCGGTGTGGTGTTAGGAAATGCAAGCTGCGGACGGCATATTGAGCAATACCATCTGTTATTGCACCATGTGAGTGTATTTTATTACGTTTTATAGTGTTTTAAGCATTAAAGGTCTGTTCATACTACACTATCTTGTACGTATTCCTGTCTCACATTGGTGGAGGTGTCGTTAACGGACGCATCCCCGACGCCATTGAAGATAGAGGGTGTATCCTGTAAGCTGTCTCCTGTAAGCTGTCTCCACATGGGGTTCGTGTGAGGAGCGGATTAGAAGGGGAGCAAGCACAGATCCTCTCCACTGAACATATTGGCGTTGATTATGTGAGTAGGATTCTTTCACATCTCAGATAGGGCTCTGATTGCTATAACACACTGCGCAATCAGGTGTGTCTGCTTATCTGTTATTTCAGACGGTGTATCCATCTACATCAAGGACATCTATCCCATCTGGAGCATCTAAACCAGAGCCCAACTACCATCTCAGAATGACTGAGCCACTGATTGAGCCCCTTGGGGGACCGAAACGTCGGTTTATGTGTCTTTTTCAATACAAAACTTGTGATCAAACTTACCAGAGTGCTGTCTCCTGATCTCGTGCTTCAAACGGTATCGTATGGTTTATTATTGCTTTATGAGACAAGTACCCAATTTTTTCTACTTGCAAGTGGAATGCCGGCTGCTTCTGTGTATTCTATATATATATATATACAAAAACTGAAGCTGGGTGCACACAAGAAAGGAACTATACTCATACAAATAGTAATAAATACTTATCAGAAATCCATGTGCTAGCAGATAGACAGGGAACACCGGCTCATTTTGAGTGTGCTGCGGATTCTATCTTTTATGCCGACTCATTGGATGACATATTAACAATGCTCTAAAACTGGAACTTGCATGAAACGTTGAAATGTAGGCTTAATTCATTTTAAATGATCCTAGAGGGGCTTTACAAATGTGAGTCTAAAATAAAATTATTGAGTTGCCCATCATTGATTTGTGATGTACTTTCAGGAGGACTTGTTGAGTTGCTGTGTCATTCGTTGTTCAGGCATGGGCTTACAAATGTTTAAGTTTCTCTTATGCAAAACAAGGTTTGGCACTTGGCTTCTACAGAACAATTAAGAAGTCTCCTCAAAGGGGATTCTACTAAATTGAAACGAGAATGTGATCCATGGCTCAAGATGGTGGAACTAGAATCCCACGTGATCTCCAGTTAGGTAATTCCTTGGACTTCTCCTAAGGAGTTGAAGATCACTGTAACTTTGCGATGTAATGTGATGAAACTGCTTTGAATTTGTAATAACTTGCAGTCACTGGTAAATAATATATTGCCGTTGGCTGTCAGTGGTCCATTTATGTATTATTTTTGTTTCTTTATTATGAGGAGTGCAGGTTCTAAAAACCTTGGTGGGGGATAAAAGATACTATCAACTACCTGGGAATAAAAGGAACCAATTCCCATTTGACCCTCTATCAAGCCAATATTCCGTACATGTACCAGTCCCTCAAAAAAAGTCTTGAAACATGGCTGTAACAGGGACTTATCACTGTTTGAGAGAAACTACTCCTAAATCCAGCAGTGTGCTTTTAGAAAAGCCTGGTGTGAGAAACAGGAGAGATTTCATGAGTTCACAATTGTGCTGACACAGGAAAGCAAAGAAGCCTGCACACAGACACTGTCTTGAGCACAAAGCCTGTGCTGAGATCAAGACATCCAGACACCCAGAGACCTATACTTCCTGGACCCAGGAACCTGCCAGAGACTGACATGGTGAGCCACCTGCTTAAGGTACTTCCTGAAACTTTGGGGTGATAGGCTGGTAATTGGAATATCCCTCCAGTCCTGCAGATAGAGTCTGGGGAAGTAAGTTAGTCCTTACAAAGGGATAGGGGTTTGTTATTTTGTTGTTTTTGTATGGTTTGCCTGGATAAAGGAACAGGCTCAATAAAGCCAAGATATAATTTCACCCAAATCGGTCTCCATTTGCATACCTCTGCACAAATCTCTTACAATGGCCTCATTACTCAATATCATGGATAGGTAGGGTATATGCTCTAAAAATGACCCTTCTTCCAAAAATGTTATATCTCTTCAGGGCTCTCCCCATTCTTATCAGAGCTAAAGATTTGCAGAGCTTACAGAAGAGCATGTTCCGTTCTGTATGGAAGGGGAGAAAACACAGAATTAGCACAAAAAAAAGACCTGATACGCCCCTGAACAGAGGGTAGAATTGCAGTCCCCTGCCTACAAACCTACTATCTAGCTTCACAAACAGCACAGCTGGTGGCCTGGCACACCTCATCCCATCCGGTTAGATGGGCCGAAAGTAAGAACTCCGTCATGAGGCTTCGTGGCTCAGCCTTGCTATGGCTCCACAAAAAGACTAGACTGTCTTAAAACAAGATCCTTCCAACAATTACTCTTCATTCCCTGAAAATTTGGGACAGGGTTGGTCTTGAGAGAGGTCTTCCAAGCTCGCATATAGGAAACATACAGATAGTGCCTATCTGCGGAAATCCCAATTTCCCCCCTGGCCTTAGTGGAGAGCAATGGAATTGGTGGACCAGGAATGGAATAACTAAACCCAAGACCTGATTGTAAATTCAAGAGTTAGAACCTTTGCAAATCTCAAAGAGACCAAACAGATCCCAAGTGCAGAATTTCTAAGATACGCTCAGATTAGGAACTACCTCTCCAACAGGTATTCTGATTCCGAGAGACCCATGCAATACAGCTTTTGAGATGACATGCCTCTATCCCCTTTGCAAAGCAGCTGATCTCACTCCTTTATATAAATATTCTCCCTCCCTAGTACGGGGGATTGCGAACGTTTGCATATAAGACAATGGGAGAAGGATATTGGTGAGCAGCTTCAGGAACAGGAATGGGAGGATGTATGGGAAACCATATCCAGGATATTATTAAAAACACTAGTAAAGGAGAATTGTTAGAAGTATATATATATATATATATATATATTTATATATAGTACCTGACACTGGCCCGACTACACAAATTCCGCAAAGTCCACATATGGATTTATTTAGAATTCTACATGGGAATTGCAACCAGAAAGCAAAGGGGGTCATTTATCAAAACTGGGCCAAAATGTGGTGTAATAAATAGCTTTATTAAAGCAAAAAATCCAATTGAAATCAATATTGAGCGCTTTCTTTAATAAATCTGGTGCTGTCGTTGGGGGGCTTTCATACATACGCCCTCTAGATTTCACCAGTGGTTGGTGAGTGAGGGCTAATTAGCAAAATGCTACTTCTGGGCATGTTATATGTTCAGTATATGGTATTGCACTACTAGTAAGCATGGGTCAATATGTCTAGAGATGTGACCCTTGCCTCCGCTATGAAAAATATATATGTTGTGATATATTGTGAATACACACACAGATTTCACCCAAGCCACAGGTCTGAAGAAGGAGACTGCATAGGTAAGTGATCCAAAATGGTGTATTGTAATCTAAAACAAGACCAACATTTCGGTCCTCTAAGGAACCTTCATCATCACCACCCTGATGAAGGCCCCGTAGAGTAACCGAAACGTTGCTTATGGTTTGGATTACTAACATCATTTTTGATCACTCATCCATGCCGTCTCCTTTTTCAAACCCTTGGTTTGGGGCAAGTATAACCACTTATGTATCTTATTAGAATACGTGCACTCGCCATGTTTGATTCATTTTGTGCCAAAGGTGTGCCTACATATTATATATACCGGTAATATGTTTTTTTTTTTTCATTTATATGTATATTTATATATAAAAGACAACACTGCAATGCTAACTTGGCTCAATCTTTTTCAGCGTCTGTACATTTTATATGAGATTCAAAGTGAAACGGGTTCATTGCACATTTTGTGCGTCTTTGTCCCCCTTACCCTAAGGTCACCGTAGGGTGTCACATACATCCCCATCAGCCTATATTAACAGTCACCATTTTTGCTGCTTCATTTGTCTGGGGGAGAGAATTCCAGCGGATGAGATCATTCTCAACAGGAGTGTTGTCCCAGGGGGGACGGGGGTGGGTGGGGGGGGGGGGGGATTTATGAATCATAGGGAGTGGTAGTTAACCACTTCACTGCCAGAGGGGCCAGGCAGCGGAGGCAAACTCACGTTACTAATAGCAAACTGCAAAGTCATTTTAAATCTAGAACAAGGGTTTTCAACCTTTTAAAAACTGGGGGAACCCTTAAAAAATGTGTTTTGCGACTCAGTACAAGCCCTAATACTGTAATAGGGTGCACCGATAAATAAATAGGTGATCTTGTAATGTAACACTATTTCCAGTAACTAATAACATATATTCCTAGAAAAGAGGTTACATGTAGGGCAAGGCCAGCCCAATACACTCACACAATACACTCACACAATACACTGCATAATGGCTTTCTTTTCTCTAAAGAGGTCTTTGTTCCACGGTTTTATTCTGTACCACAAAAAAAACCTCTTTTACCACAAAGGGGATTATTCATTAAACGGCAATAGTGCCGCTCAGGGCACTGTTCCACTGAACTCACTGGGAATATCTGTGTGATAATGCCCCAATTGGCATTCACAAAAGCCAGGCCCCTGATTATCAGAGCTTTGCCAGTTTATAGGAAAGTGCTATAACAAGGAGACCCCCACACAGTTAGCTGGTTCCCTTTGTTATGGATCTGGGTTCTGATGGTCTTGAAACTCTAATCTACCTGGCCTCAGCCTGGGGTCTTTGTTACTGTGAGCCAGCCAGACAAAGCAAGACTCATAAAAACACACTGGGGGAAATGTATCAAGTGGAGCACTGCAGCATTGTTACAAAAACAGGTGCAAATTAGACACCAACACACACGGATACACACACAGACACACTCACAGAGACACTGACACACTCACAGATACACCATCAAACTTATACACACACAGACACAATGATACACACCCACAGACACACTGATTCACACAGTGTTACAGACACACACACACACACACGCCGATACAGTACATACACACACACACACAGTGTTACACACAGAGACACACTGATACAGACACAGTGATACACACATACAAACACACACTGATACACACAGACACACTGACACATATATAGTACGCAAACAGTAATACACAGAGAAACTAGTACAAACATAGTGACACTCACACACACGTCGATACGTCGATACATGCATAGTACGTACACAGAGACACTGATACAGAAGTGTCAGAAACTTACGCATTGTGCCAAAAACAGGTCCAGATGGTGTAATTTTGACTCACTTTGTATCAATGGGGCTTTGCTTGAATTTTGTTCCACGTGCGCCAGTGAGAGTTTTGGGGAGGGGGATAGAGGAGGAGTTAGGGGGGCAGAGAGTCAGCACAATATTATAATGAGATGGATCACATTTCGCTCCTACACCTGGGCCAGATTTCCTCCCTCTCTGGCTCAGATAAATCCACCATGCTTAGGCCGCGCTTATAGTCCCGGCGACGCCGCGTCAAAACAAATGTATTGCATCCGTGCGCTTATAGTAGGAGTGACACGACGCCGCGTCAAAACAAATGTATTGCATCGGTGCGCTTATAGTAGGAGTGACACGACACCGCGTCAAAACAAATGTATTGCATCCGTGCACTTATAGTAGGAGCGGCGCAATGACGCGTCAAAACAAATGTATTGCATCGGTGCGTTTATAGTAGGAGCGGCGCGATGACGCGTCAAAACAAATGTATTGCATCAGTGCGTTTATAGTAGGAGCGGCGCGATGACGCGTCAAAACAAATGTATTGCATCAGTGCGTTTATAGTAGGAGCGGCGCGATGACGCGACGGCTTCGTCGCAATCGCTGGAAGTCACTTCAATTTGATTTTTTTCAGCGACTGCAGCGTGACGTCGCCGGCACTATAAGCGCGGCCTTAGTCGGCATAGGCTCCTGCTCCTAATATCTGCGCCAAATGTAAGAAACTAGATTAACAAAATGGTGGCATCTTGCTCCATAATTCTCAATACAATGCTTTGCAGCATCCGTTTCCCGGATTTTCGCTGATGTAACCCCCAAAATGCATTTGGCCGAGTAAAATCTGCAAGCAGGTTTGGCCGGATTGGGTGGATAAATCAGAATCCGCCATTTGATGCAATCCGTGGACGGATTTGTAGGATCCAATCCGCGGATTCAGCGATCTGTCGGCGGATTCTTAAGAATCTGCTGAATCCCCTGATTGGATTCTACAAATCCGTCCACGGGCGGCGGCGGAATCCACTGACTGCATTGGTAATAATAACAAAAATTCCGCAAAATGCGATTCGCCCTTTTTGACATTGATCCACTGAAATCCGTGGACCAAAGGAACCGACCGCTCCAAATTCGCAAAAACTATTCACCCATCTCTACTTACTACACAGGGGTAGGTTATAAATTAAAATGAGGCTGTTTTCTTTGTCAATTAAGCCGCCTAAAACCTGAAAGTCTAGCGCCCCTATGAAATACAAAAGGGAGGCAACGTACAGTTAATGATTCAAGTAATAATAAGGGGGGGGGGGAGAAAAAGGGCATTTTTCTTTTCATTTATACTTAAACTACAATAAGAAATTCAGCTTTAAATAAAGAAATGTGGTCGGACATTCCCGTTTAGTATTCCAGCTTTAAAAAATGGCAGAAATATAAAAAGTAGTGGTGCTCTGGGATTTGTAAATAATAATAATAATAATAATAATAATAATTAAATAACTCATACCCCTTGGTACCATTACACTTCAATCAATGGAAACCCCCTCAGTATCCCACTAAAATAGCTCTGCCTAAAACATCTCCTGTGTTGGGTGTTGGGGTTTCAGAGAGTACCTTGGCATAGACGTGCGGGATTGGGAGGGTGTCGGGGTTTGTTAGCTTGTATTTGGGTTGCTTCCCATATTAGGCAGAGAAACAGATGCACAGCTGAAAGATGTTTGGATTCTCACCGTTCTGCTATCTCTCATACATTTGCTGTCAGAAACACAGTAGGAGTTACAGCAAGTGGAATGAGGTCACCTTTTAGAGAGGCTGGAAGATGCTGTGTTACATTTCCCTCCTCGGCCCTTAAATATCTGACTCACCCCACAGGTTCAAATGTAGTTCATGATTAAATCAGCGGTCCTGTATGCATCGCACAATATGGTTCCAAAAAGCAGAGAACATGTTCCTTTCTAATTAAAGGTAACCAAGCCGTCCCCCCCCCCCTAGGACTAAAGTGACCACTTATTATTATTTATTTGTAAAGCAGGTGAGATGTCAATTACATAAACAGACTTAAATACTAAGTAACAAGGACAGAGAAGCACAAACAGATACAGACAGTAATGAGGGCCCTGCTCCAGAGAGCTTACACTCTAGAGCAGGAGTGTCCAACTCCAGTCCTCAATGACTGCATGACCTGTGCTGAAGCAGGGATGTCCTTAACAACTGACCTGTTGGGGGACCTTGAGGACTGGAGGTGGCCACTCCTGATCCAGAGGGAATGTGGGACAATGATGAAATAAAAAGTACACTGGCTGCTTAGTGTGGTACGGAGTATACATCCGGATAGAGTATGGTCCAGACGCAACTCTGGTCGCATTAAGGTTTGAGGGTGTGGGGGTTTGGGGGGTATAAGGTTTGAGGGAGAGAGTGTTTGGGGGGTATAAGGTTTGAGGGTGTGGGTGTTTGGGGGGTATAAGGTTTGAGGGTGTGGGTGTTTGGGGTGTATAAGGTTTGATGGTGTGGGTGTTTGGGGGGTATAAGGTTTGAGGGTGTGGGTGTTTGATGGGTATAAGGTTTGAGGGTGTGGGTGTTTGGGGGGTATAAGGTTTGAGGGTGTGGGTGTTTGGGGGGTATAAGGTTTCATAGTGTGGCGATATGTCCAGCGTTGCACCCAAATTAGATGTTTTATCTTGGTAACAAATATATGTTACAGTTGCAAGGACGGGTTTGTGTCTGAAATAAGGTAATAAATAGATATATCCAGGAGTGCAGAAACTGTTTTTGGGGGGGTGCTGAGCATGCAAAATCAGTAACATACATACATTACCATACTGTAAAAATTTATATACCCAGGGAGGCTGCAGCACCCCTACTTCCAGCCCCCTGCACCCCTACTTCCAGCCCACTGCACCCCTACTTCCAGCCCCCTGCACCCCTACTTCCAGTCCTCCGCAACCCTACTTCCAGCCCCCTGCACCCCTACTTCCAGCCCGCTGCACCCCTACTTCCAGCCCCCTGCACCCCTACTTCCAGTCCTCCGCAACCCTACTTCCAGCCCCCTGCACCCCTACTTCCAGCCCGCTGCACCCCTACTTCCAACCCGCTGCACCCCTACTTCCAGCCCCCTGCACCCCTACTTCCAGCCCCCTGCACCCCTACATCCAGTCCTCCGCAACCCTACTTCCAGCCCCACGCAACCCTACTTCCAGCCCCCAGCACCCCTACTTCCAGCCTGCTGCACCCCTACTTCCAACCCCCTGCACCCCTACTTCCAGCCCCCTGCACCCCTACATCCAGTCCTCCGCAACCCTACTTCCAGCCCCACGCAACCCTACTTCCAGCCCCTTGCACCCTTACTTCCAACCCCCAGCACCCCTACTTCCAGCCCCATACTTCCAGCCCCCCGCACCCGTACTTCCAGCCCCCCGCATCCCTACTGCCAGCCCCCCACACCCCTACTGCCAGCCCTCCGCACCTCTACTTCCAGCCCCCCGCACCTCTACTTCCAGCCCCCCGCACCCCTACTTCCAGACCCGCACCCCTAATTCCAGCCCCAGCACCCCTAATACCAGCCCCAGCACCCTTACTTCCAGCCCCCTACTCCATTTGGCCAAAGGGTTTAACTAAATGACCCTTATTCAAGAGAATATATAAGTATTTTACAGTGTATTTTTGTCACATTGGATGTAGCATTGGGCTTTTCTGTCTTTTGTTGTATAAATTTGGCCACGTTCAGTAGCACTCACCATCACTTAAAATGTAATGGTAAACCTACCCAGCCTAGAAATATTGCAAAGAAAGTATAAACCAACCTCAAACTGATGATACCCATCAAGGTTGAAACATGTCTGTGAGTGGTTTTGATTTGCTTTGCTAGTCCCATGCTGTGCTTAAAAGCTGTGTGAACGGCGATGCATCATCTTAAATGGGCTCCATGTGTATGGATATTCCATGCAAAAGGTGACACATTGTGTGCTCATTTGCATGTCATTTCCCAGAATCCCTTGCTGCGGTGGGAGCACGGTATGCTAGGTGATAATGGTTAAAAGGCAAGGGTGGCTATATATATAGTAATTTGATTTTCAACTGGTATCAGTTGTTTGGAGGTTCGTGGCCCCTAATCCCAGGATTTAAACTCAACCCTCCCCACTTTTTAAGTAGCAGGTTTTTTCATGTTCTTGTGCAGTACGGGTCCATTGTGGCCATTCTCCCTCCAGTAGAGGTAAATGAGAATTTGCACACGTAGTGTTAGGACCAGCATACTGGTCATGCCGTGATGTGACTGCATGCTTATAACGCTTCGGCCAAAGGGTTTAACTAAATTACCCTTATAAAAGAGAATATATCAGTATTTCATTGTGTCTTTTTGTCACATTGGATGTAGCATTGGGCTTTTCTGTCTTTTGACGGCCCCTGCTTCCTGCCCATGCACCTTGTCATGGTAGACCAGACCTAATTCACGCCGAATATACTGATTGAACAGGACAAAATGATAAAATAAACTGAAGATTTATTCCCTTTCGGGTAAACACAACACTGTAACACAAATGACACTTAAAAATAACACTTACGGTAAAATAATAGGGTGAAGTATCCAAGAATAACACTGGCTAGCAATTCTCAATTGCTGAATTAGAGTCACGAAGCACCAACTACAAACAGCGAACACTACAACTCTGGGGCTGGGGCAACCTGCCTCTTTATAGGGTTTGAATTCCCATCACAAACAGGCCAGAAACTCTGGGAGGAAGCAGGAGTGCAAATCTAGGGCTGAATGGCTGGGCATTGTCTAACCCATAGGAGGGGTTGATGGCAGATACTTAATGTTATCTGGCCCATCCCCACTCCTTATAGCTCTGGAGCTTGATAGTCCTGAATATCTCCAGACACGTTGGCAACTTTGCCACTTGATGCCCTTTGAAGTCAGGGACTACCAAAGCTCCCAGCTCATCCTCAATGCACCTTTATCTGCAGGAACCTCACCTGATTAAATCAGAGGCCCCTCCATACAAATGTAACTCACATGCAAATCCCATTACAAGTCTGCTATCTGAGAAATTAGTACATACAGTCACATAATCCCCTGAACACTTTGCAGGGCTGACTCCCAAATTACATCACAGTGCTTACCCATAGATCACAAAACACTTTGCCTCATTTGCCTGCTTAACTAGATTTGGGAATTGAATTCACAGGGAATAAAAGTGCTTTGGAATACACATACATAGTACATTATACATTAACCCCTCTCTTCCCACACTAATTAGTGGTAACAAGCCGAGTATAACCCCTTTATTACAGGTCAGATTACCCTTGATCGTCACACACCCCTACTTCCAGCCTCCTACACCCCTACGTCCAGGCCCAGAAACCCTACTTCCAGCCCCCTGCACCTCTGCTTCCAGCCCCAGTACCCCTACTTCCAGCACCAGCAGCCCTACTTACAGATCCAGCAACTTCTTCCAGCTACCTACACCCCTACTCCCAGCTCCCCGCACCCCTACTTCCAAGCCCTGCACCCCTACTAGAGTGTTTAATTCTACTTCAACACAAAATAGGCAATAAAGATCTAGAAGAGAGGGAGTGGCTCAGTGAGTAAAGACACTGACTGGCATTGAGAGTTTGAAGCAGCGGATTCTGGTTCAATTCCCGGTGTCAACTCCTTATGACCTTGGGCAAGTTACTTTATCTCCCTGTGCCTCAGGCATCAATAACATGGATTGTAAGCTCCACGGGGCAGGGACCTGTGCCTGCAAAATGTCTCTGTAAAGCGCTACGTAAAACGAGCAGCGCTATACAAGAACATGCTATTATTATATTATTAAATCATACTCCAGGAAATGATCAGGAGTCAAACAATTGCCAGGGCAAGTCTGCCACCTACTGGACATCAAGCATGGCCTTGGAAGAAATAGCCTATGAAATATAACCTTTGTGTGATGTCACTGAAGTCGTATGATGTCACTGATGGAAGTCAATGCAAGGAAACACGGATCTGGACTTGAGTCAGAAGAACAATAATCTTTTGGCCTTTAAAAGCCTGGAGCAAGGTCAGAAAAGTTAGTTATGAAGGTAAGAAAAGTTCACCCCTGTCCCCCTCTTTTTTTTTTTCTTAACATGGATGGGAAGCACGGGGTCCCTGGGACTGAACCGCGCTAATTTCAGCTCTGGGGACCCCTGGCTCTCGAGATACTTACCTGTACCTGTATATCTAGTGCCGGTTCTTGTGCTCATTTAAATCCCTCTCGTCACGTGGGCCAATACTGTAGGAAGCAGCGACAGAAGACGACATATTCAGCCATGTAATGTGGGAGGTTTAAACCGCCATTTTGTTTCCCCTGGAGAGGATGATACCAACACACACTTTACAGGAACCAAGGGGGTCAGAATCATAATGAGTCAAAATTGATCCAGGAGCTTCGATAGGGCCCGGGTGGAGGAGGGAGGACATGGGGTAGGCAGCAGCATACCGGGCGGCAGCAAAGGAGCCTGCAGACGGCCCGCGGTGGACAGCCAGAACAGAGTGCCGGGAAGGTAGGGGGGGGCCTGCGCAAGTGCACTGGCCACGCCTGCGCACAGCACCGATTGCTTCTGCACACGGCACTTGCTGCACATGCGCACGACGCTAGCTGGGCCATTACTGCGCATGCGGATGGGAAGATCAAAAGCGTTTTTCTGATACAACCGCCGACAGTGACACGTGACCGGCAGAGGCCTGGGCCCACTGACTCACCGGGCCCGGGACACCATTACTGGCTATCCCCCCCTGTCGGCGGCCCTGCGCGTGACGTCACCCGCTTTTTAGCTCCAGCGATCGGCGGCCAGGGTAGACGCGACGGGGAGGCGTGTCGGGGGGCGAGGCCATGACATCACGGAGCTGGTTCGCCCTCATTGGACGGACTGCTCACGTGACCTGACTGTCCCGCCGTGGAATCAAATGTAACTGATTCCTCGCATCCCAGCACCCCACACAGAGAGTGAACAGGAGAAAGCTGCCTGACAGACTGCAGCAAACAACACTTACTTAAGTGTGCAACAGCTCAGGAGTTGGAGGGATTTTTGCAATTCATGCCTATATAGAACTTATTCACATGCATTTTTCTCCTTGAGGTGCTGAACTTCATTTCGTTCAACATTATGGCTTTTTTTCACCTGGATTTGTCAAAAAAAAAATTACCTTTTTTTTCACCTGAATCAGGATAATGTTTTTCACCTAGATCTACTTCGTTTGGTTTTTCACTTTTTTTTTAGGGAGTTTTTTACAGGGTAAAATGGGAAGTACCCATCGGACACTTATTGCCTTTTGGGAACGGGCTTGAAGAAGGGGTCCTAACCCCGAAACGTTGCCCCCCTTCCCCTGCATCACCTTTGTGTACCCCCTCCCCCCCCCTTTCCTACCCTCCTCCTTGTGGTTTCCCTTTCCACCCTTTCCCCCTTTTTTCCCTGTACTCTCCCTCCTTCCCCTACGTATATTATTATATTGACCTTTACCCCTTGGGGTATTTGTTCAGTCTTTAAATCTTTTTGGCGTACACCCATTTTCATGTTTCATTTATGAGTGCTGGGAACATTGTTTTGTATCTATTGTTGTGAAGGAAATAGTGTTCCTCCTTGTTCCACGTTGCACCAAATTATTCATATGTTTACCATTGTGAGTGCTGTCTAACTTTTCCCTGCACACACACACACACACACACACACACACACACACACACACACACACACACACACACACACACACACACACACACACACACACACACACACACACACACACACACACCGACTCCTTACACTCCGATCCCTGCACACACACTCATACTGTAACAGCACACATATCTTTGCACACACACACACACACACACACTGACCTCTGCACACACATACACACAATCTGAGCCCTGCACAGGCACTCATATACTGTAACAACACACAGATCTTTCCATACCCACACACAAACAGGGAGGGGCTTATGCAGAGAGGATAGAGAAGGGAAATAGCGCCATCTTTTGGCGAAAATACGCACCAGAGAAGCTTGTCCTGCAGAGAACATGGCGAGATTCACAAAATCCGCCACAGCAGGTTTCTTTACTTTAAAAATTGCCAAACACGTGGCGAGATTGGTAAATTCGCCATGTTAAAATAGGGTGGTATGCAAGAAGCATCGATGCGCTGGAACGTGCCATTCTGCCCTATAATATAGCGAGTTCCAGGTCGCCAGAAAAACTTGGCAATTTTGATACCATCTGAAAAATGAGGTAACGCAGCTTTCAGCATACGACCATAACTTACTCCAATTCTGTGGCTATTTTCCTGCCGTTTTCACATTAAATAACGTTCCTCTCTGCATAAGCCTCACTGACTGCTTACACCCTGACCCCTGCACACACACAGCCCTAAAAGAACGAACAGGCTTAAAAACCATCAGACCAAATAAAAATATACAGTAGCATAATAATTTTTTGTTCTTGTATAGCGCTGTTAGTTTAACGTAGCACTAAACAGAGACATTTTGCAGGCACAGTCCCTGCCCCATAGAGCTTACAATCTATGTTTTTGGTGCCTGAGGCACAGGGAGATAAAATGACTTGCCCAAGGTCACAATGAACAGACACCGGGAATTCAATCAGGTTCCCCTGCTTCACACTCAGTGCCAGTCAGTGTCTATACTCACTGAGCCACTCCTTCTCTATATTAGAGTTTTCACAGTTATTTATCACGGTTATTATTTCGTTATGCTCTGTAAAACTAAAGCTGTTAATGACGTATTTGTTAAGTGACAAGTGATAATACATTGTGAACAGGATGTCATTATCTGTTCATACAACTGGAGAAGCTTGTATTTTGTGAGACCTGGAGAATATATGTGTTTATTGCAACCGGTATGGATTATTTTACAGGTAATCAATAAAAAAGATTAAAAAAAACATATGGCATATTACCACAAAGTGCAACAACTGCATCATATATGCACTGCAGGGATGGCCAACCTCTGTCCTCAAAGGCCACCAACAGGTCAGGTTTTCAGGATATCCCTGCTTCAGCACAGGTGGTGCAGACTTCGACTGAGCCACTGATTGAGCCACCTGTGCTTAAGCTGTGATACCCTGAAAACCTGACCTGTTGGTGGTCCTTGAGGACAGAAGTTGGCTATTGTGAACAATATAATAAAAATACAAAAATATTACTAGCACACAAAGTCTACAAAAGGTAATAAAACAAACCACACATATACAATAATAAATACTCACAAAGGCTGACACCTGCAAATAAGAGGCTGAAGATAAAGGGCTTTATGTGAGAAACAGCGAGCCCCGCGGAATTGTATTAAATATTTACATGGACTCTTTATAAATACAAAATAAATTCAACTCCAAATGTATTTATAATGTATAATGTATTTAATATGTAATTTTTTATATTCACATACTGGCTGCTGGCGCCATCTAGTGGCTAGATGTTTAACTCAGAAATATAATAATGTAGTACAGGCATACCTCGTTTAACATGGATGCGTCTGGCGAGTTTAAATTGGCGAGATGCGCGCTTCGGAAACATGTAAAAACAAATTCGCGCCTTTTTTTTTCCCTTTGCAATGGCCGCGAGCGCCAGTTTTTTTTGGCGAGGCAAAACGGAGACAATCGCGCCATTTTATTGGCGCGAACAGCCGCTAGATGCCGTTCGCGCCTCTCTGCATACGGATATATTTTAAACTGGCGAGATTGCGGTTCTCGCCAGCCGCGAGGCGAGTTTTACAAATAGAAATGAAAAATTGGCGCGATTTTCGGAAATCTCCATTTTCTGCTGTTTTCTGCGCGATTATCTCCAAAAAATGGCGAATTTCGAAAATTCGCTGCTCTCTGCATAGGCCCCATAGTGTATGTGAAGTGACTAACCAAAATTGGCGCTCATATACATTTATATTAGCAGTGATATATACAATACAATAGTGATAATAATAATAATACTTATTCGAACACAATGGTCGATTGCAGCTGTAACCTGGTGTAGGATTGCTTTCTCAATCCTCAAGGAACATGGAGAATGGATCATCAGGAAGCGCATACCATGTGGGAAAATAAGAAAGAAAAAAGTGCTTTTTGTGCAATATTGTGCAAACAGTGTTATGGAAAGTTGCTATCACAGAATGTATGCACAAGGTACTCACAAACGTGAGGTGGAGTATGGACACATAAAGGTATCTTTATAGACTGACTTCAGTCTCTGGTGCAGGGTAGTGCCAATATATACCTCATATATAACCCATTGCCCCCTCTGTGTGTGTGTGTGTGTGTGTGTGTGTGTGTGTGTGTGTGTGTGTGTGTGTGTGTGTGTGTTTGTGTGTGTGTGTGTGTGTGTGTGTGTGTGTGTGTGTGTGTGTGTGTGTGTGTGTGTGTGTGTGTGTGTGTGTGTACAGGCATACCCCGCATTAACGTACGCAATGGGACCGGAGCATGTATATAAAGCGAAAATGTACTTAAAGTGAAGCACTGCCTTTTCCCCACTTATCGATGCATGTACTGTACGGCAATCATCATATACGTGCATAACTGATGTAAATAACGCATGTGTAACAGGCTCTATAGTCTCCCCGCTTGCGCACAGCTTCGGAGCAGGTAGGGAGCCGGTATTGCTGTTCAGGACGTGCTGACAGGCGCATGCGCGAGCTGCCGTTTGCCTATTGGGAGCTATGTCTTTACTCGCGAGTGTACTTAAAGTGAGTGTCCTTAAACCGGGGTATGCCTGTAGCCATATTTAATACAGGAAACTGCTGTTAATGCTTTGTTAATGACATGCTGACTTCCTCTGTGGCTACAGTTAAAAGTGGCATTTCAAAGGTCATTACATTTCTTTTTGGATCTGAAACCATTTTAATATAATTCCAAAATGACAAGGATGCCTACACTAATATCGTTTTGCTATGTAATGGTATATGCTTGGATTTCATAAGACATCGTAAGAGTTAAGCAGTGGTGCTGAACTCCAGTCCTCAAGAGCCCCCAACAGGTCAGGTTTTCAGGATATCCCTGCTTCAGCACAGGTGGCTCAATCAGTCGCTGCTTCAGCAGCACAGGTGATTCAATCAGTGGCTCAGTCTTCGACTACCCGTGCTGAAGCAGAGATATCCTAAAAACCTGACCTGTTGGGGGGGTGGGGGGAGGAGTGGGGTCTTGAGCACCCTTGAGTTTGAGGTACAGCCTTTGGGTGATTTCTGTTCTCTGAAATGAAGCTTACTTTTCTACATATGTGAGCTAAAGAATAAATCTTTTATTTAATTTTAAAAAAATAGCTGCATGATTACTTCCAGTTTTGTGTAAGACTACTGAGATATTGAGAATGGATTTTGTCAATGGTTCCCAATCTTTTTAAACTCGCCCCCCCCCCAAAAAAAACCCCCCTTTTGTATAGTCTTTGAAATTCCCCAAGATTTGGGATTCCAAAATAATAGCTGGTTATTGGGACGCGGTTGGTTATGCCACTCATCCCTTTCTGTCCTTTTCTGCCGACTAGGAGAGCCAGCCCTCCATGCTGGGTAACACTGACTTACGTGTTCCAAGCCGGGTTTATGAAAGTAGACGATGGTAACTTTCTTCTATCTTACTTAATATTTGCTACATCAGAAGGGCCACGACATCCAGCCTAACAACCATTTTGGTTTTTTTACCAATCACCCAGTTGGAACGCACTCCTTAATTTGGGAACGAAAGAGGAAGCCTTTGCCTTCTGCTCCGATCGCATCCACAGCTTCTGGAGAAAGGTACGAGAGATCTCCTCTTCAAAAAAAGTTGGGGACATTTACTGGACGATACAAGGGCCACCGACAGGGGCAAGTTAAGTGGAACAGGGGTCCGCTGTGTCTCACCCTCTGCGGCACTCCTACATCCCCTGGTCACTCCCCTGTTTAACAACGGCCCACATCCTGCTCTCCATAATGGACCACCCATACAACGGCATTGCTCAGTCCTGGAATCCTGGGCCCAAAATGTATTTTCTTTGACCTACTCCTGGGACATACCTACGGTTAAGACAAATAAGGATAAAGGAGACCATACTGTATATACATTATTGCAGCTTGAAATGGTAAGCTACTAATTAAGTCCGACATCTTGAAACAGGTGCTACGTGGCTGGGCGCTTTCACTTTTCACATGTACGTTTTGTTTAAATTGAACATTGTGTGGAAACAAAAATAGGAGACCTCATGGATCGAAGGGTGTATTTTTTATAGGGTATTTTTGGTAGAACGAATGCTTTGAGGTCCATCCATCTGCATTTCTCCCTTTGTACATGCAGTCCGGCTCTTCAGAGAGGAAGTTGACCATGAGGGAGGAGTGCAGACATCATGTCCATTGCATGAGTGCTACTGTCTTGGAGTCAGTGAGGCCCCTGATTTTTTTTAGCACCATCAATCTCATAGACTTTAATAAAGTCTCATTGATAGAAGTCAGGGCTTTTCCATTTAGGTTTATAATTTTTGAGCCGGAACCCCCAAATCTCCCTGCTTTGAGTCCTTGGCGGTTGACATCTGTGACAGTCATAAGACTATAAAACATAAAGATAAGATCAACATATACATGAAAACACCCTGCGTTCATTTCTTAAGTCATTGACTCTTGGGAAATGTATAAGCAGAAAGTTCGTAACCTTGACTGTAGCAATGATTCTCCTTCGTCAATCTGTATTATCATTTATGTGGTGTATTGATTTTTTTACAGCTTTAAATGTGCAATTGCACAGTCGGCCAGTTGAATTTCTTAGGGGACCTCTGAATCGGGAAGTGTTTGTCGACCAAGTGTTTTCTTTCCCCCTATTCCCTCCTGTCCTTATCACAGAGCCAATAAAGATGAGGGGAGGGGGAGGGGGCACTCTGGCTGTACAAATGCTCGCTGATCTCACAGTGACATCATACAGTGACATCACACAAAAAGGAACAGCCAGAGGAAATTCAACTCCTCCCTCGTCTCACTTTAAAATAGAAATTAAAAATACTACTGTATTGGGTGTCAGATTTGGATTGAAAAAAAACGACCCTGAGAAGATTCCTTAAACATGTCACTGGAAATACTTCACTTTGGTACTAGGAGGGACTGTCCATTTAAGTAATGGTATACAACGGTAAAGCAAGACTTTCCCTTTCATGTCTGTGTATTTATAAGCAATGTAGTATCAGGGGGGTATTCAGCAAACTGAGGGCCATCTGTTGTAAAGGATAGGGTGGCATGTTATGTAAAGAATAAGCTTTAAAGTGTAAGCTCTTCCTCATAGCGACCTCCATGATTAAATAGTTATCTTGGCAATATTTGTTTTGTTATGGTCTTTCACTTCCATTGCACTTCTTGTTGGCATTAACCTCTCGGTTGCCAGAGGGGCCTGCTCCAGAAAGCATTGCTGCAGCTCTGGCACCGTTAGCAAGTGGTTAGAAAAGAATCGAGCATACAACCCATTGACGGAGAGCTTTCTTGAAATGGAGCCAGAATAGATCAGAAATGTGTATCACTCTCAATGGATGGCGAGCTGACACTTAATACATACTCTGAGGCAGCCGTTCAGGCAGTTTTTGTCTAAAAGCACCATTGAAAAACACAAGAAAACCCCAAATAAGTTGACATGCTTGGTGCATACTTGGAAGAGTAATGCCTGCAGTGGCGAATTTCCCATTAGGCTCGATAGGCCTGGGCCTAGGGTGGCAACATGTGGGGGCGGCATACAGAGGCGCTGCTCTCATCCCCAATGATTGCCGGGGGAGAGCATGGGGCCTCGGTAAAGGTCTCTTGGGTTCTCTTTCTGTAGCATCATGGCATCAAATGACGCTGCGATGTCATATGGTGACGCGTTCCCAAGCCAACGTGATGCATGGCATCGCGTTGTCATGGAAATGTGTCGTTTGATTCTGCAACGCTGCAGAAGGAGCAGGGCGGCGATGCTGGAGGAGGCAGCCCGGAGTAAGCGCCTGTATTAGAATATGGGGAAGTAGCCAGTCCTGGCTTTGTCTGCCCGGCTGAAACAGGCTAATCAATTGCAGCTAGGTCCCAGGCTATAAAATCCCAGGTACTCCTCAGCCTGCTGCTAACAAATGTCAGAAACCCCGATCCACTCCTCCTCCTCTGGCACTCTGCTCCAATATGTATCATTATATACAATACTCAACCTACAGCCAACTGAGGGGCCAGAGACGCCTTGTAGGACAGAAGAAGTTTAGTGCCAGAGGACCACTACCCAGGGCCACCTCCCCTTGTGACCTTGGGCAAGTCACTGCGGCCCATATTTACTAAGCTGCCTTCTGCCATAAAGTGCAGGTGCTGGAAGACACCTTGCAACCCATTGACTTGAATGTCCTGTGAGGTCAGGAAGGCGTCTTATGGCAGAAGGCTACTTCATAAACATGGCCCTTCATCTTCTTGTGCCTCGGGCACCCTGCAGGACACAGGCTGCCATGGGAGATTCAGGCAGTCTCCAGAGTCTACATAATATTTCAGGAATCTCCTGGTCATTGGGTGAGACTTGACTAGTAAGCACCTTGAAGGACCACCTAATACTGGCCCTGTCGGGGAGTTAAAGAAGAAGAAGCAGGCACATGGTCTTACTCAAAAGGAGGTTTAATATGCCATAAAGTCCAACGGTTTGGCAGTCTAATACTGCCTTTCTCAAGTATCAGGGGGGTGGTATATATTTTGACTGTTTTTTTGTGTTTGGTAGCCTTCAACTTCACCTTGAGAAAGGCAGTATTTGACTGCCGAAACGTTGGACTTTATGGCATATTAAACCTCCTTTTGAGTAAGACCGTGTGCCTGCTTCTTCTTCTTTGTACTGGAACATTTGGGACTACAGGAGCTCCCCAGGACCAGCGCACCGGCAGCTAAGCACCCCACCTCTATTACCCTTGATATTGAGTGCGTGTCTCATCCTCTGTCTATGTATGCCATCCTGTCGGGGATTTCCCAGGTAGCCAATGTTTTTTTTTATTCTAGAGGGCAAAGACGGGTGGGGGGGCGTGTTGGTCCTTTCTTCCATGTAATAACACAGGAGGGAGAGGGAGGAGGGGATATGATACATTTTATTGGACCAACAAGTTGTTGATATGTTACAAGCTTTCCAACCTCTCCAACCTTCCGATGAAGGAGCCTGAGAGGTTGGAAAGCTTGTACCATACCCCTACTTCCTCTCCCTCCTTTGTTACTACAATATTCTAGTGGGTATTCATTGTCAATTAACATGTGGAATTTCAACCAACCAGAAAGCATTGTGTCTGATTCCTGCACAAAGTTACCAGCATGTTCTTGGGTAATTTGCAGCAAGCACAGGATTGAGAAAAGGCCTTTTCATCTTGTGGGTATATAGAACAGTTGCTCCAAAGTCTCATGATACCCAGAGAACAATAAGGTGCCTGTAATCAAAATGCTTTGAGCTCATGATGCAAATGTTATTGCCACGCGGGGAAGAATCTTTGAATTATTCATTATTTGAAAACAGTAAAAGCTTGGCGATGCAACTCATGGGAACATTATTTCTGCTGACATGGGTTTGGGAAAGGGACCAAGATTTCTGTCATGGACCTGGCAGAAAAAACGGTTACCCGTTCCTTGGGCGGTAATGGCACCAAGGACTGTATAGTAGTCTTCTACGGCAGGGATGACCAACTCCAACCTTCAAGGGCCACCAACAAGTCAGGTTTTCAGGATATCGCTGCTTCAGCACAGGTGGCCCAATCAGTGGCGCAGTCATAGACTGAGCTACTGATTGACCCGTCTGTGCTGAAGCAGGGATATTATAAAAAAAAACCTGACCTGTTGGTGGCCACCCCTGGACTACTGAGTCATTGACTGAGCCACTGAGTGAACCATCTGTGCTGAAGCCTGACCTGTTGGTGTCCCTTGAGGACTGTAGTTGGCCACCTCTGTTGCAATTCAAGCCGGGCAACACAAATGTACATTTCTTTGTGCCACAGGGGACAGAAACACACAGCAATGTGTATTTATCTACAGCTACCAATATTAAATGACAAACTCTACGTATAGAGTAGCTTTATAAAAGAAGAACATATTACTATTCTGTGTTTCCCCACAAAAACATTCATGGGTATTTTCTAACCAGGGCCGCCAACAGAAATCATGGGAACCAGGACAAATGAAAGGAGCACCCCCTCCCGCCCCCCGAACCCTGAACCCAGCCACCTACCACGAAAAAATATTTTTTACATTAGAATACAATCTGTTTATTTTTATATTTTCAACAAAAGATAGGTGACCGACTGCCTGGGTTGGTGACTGGGTGACTGAGTGGGTGCGTGACTGGGTGACTTAGTGACTGGGTGGGTTGGTGGATGACTGAGTGACTGAGTGAGTGGGTGACTGAGTGGGTGGATGACTGGGTGACTGAGTGGGTGAGTGAGTGAGTGGGTGGGTGGGTGGGCGGGTGACTGGGTGGATGGGTGAGTGAGTGACTGGAGGGTATATTACATATCACCCTCCATATCGTATATATATATATATATATACACCCACACAGAAGTAGCCAGATGACACAGAGGGGAGCTGACAGGGAAGCATGGTCCCCCACGGCTGCCGCTGCTCTTACCTTCCCGGGATCAGAGGCACGATGCTCTTTTTTCTTCTTCTCACCTATATAAATATATCCTTTTATTTTAAAGAGACAAACACAACAACACTGAATTAATTAAAATATTAATTAGGTACAGATCCACTTTTTTTTAATGTATTTATATGTATTTCATATTCCAACATAATCGTCTCAAATCAGAACCAAGACCCGGGACTTTACGCAAAATGAAAACACAGGGTCACGCGAACATCTCCAGTTTCTGCGACCTTGTGGATGTGATCATTTTATCTTCCTACCTTGGTTTTACCTTGGTTATTGCTTGGCTCGCTGAATAGGACGCGCTGATTTTCTGCCAAACATTAGCCAGCTGTGAATTGATCGTAAAGTGCAGTTCGACCTTCCAACTTTTATTCTCTACGTTCTACACTGGATCAATCTTGTCATATATCAATTACAGCGCCTCCAGATACAGGTTCAAGAGGGCTTTTGATCTACAGAAGTGGATACACCGCTGCCTGTGAATTAATGACAAGTAAACAGAAAAACATGCAACCTGGTCAATACCCGACTGTAGTATATTTAGAAGATATATTATTCCAACCCATTAGGTCATAACATAGAGCCGCAGATATTTGCCGCAGATAAGGACCACTTAGTGTTTCCTCCCTGCTGCATTTTATCTCCTGAAGTGGCTTCTTTAAATAGTTAGCACACATTCATGTCTATCAATTGAATTGCTTTATTGCAGGGGTGGCCAGCTCCAGTCCTCAAGGGCCGCCAACAGGTCAGGTCTTCAGGATATCCCTGCTTCAGCACAGGTGGCTCAATCAGTGGCTCAGTCGAAGACTGAGCCACTGATTGAGCCACCTGTGTTGTAGCTGGGACTGATTGAGACACCTGTGATGAAGCAGGGAGTGATTGTGCCACCTGTGCTGAAGCTGGGATATTCTGAAAACCTGACCTGTTGGTGGCCCTTGAGGCTTGGAATTGACCATTCCTACTTTATTGTATCAGATATTAGCACTGAGATACAAGGGGAGAGAGAATTCTAGAGTTTGTGATATATTGTATAAGAGTGGCGAGGCAGAAAAATAGTAGAAGGTTGACATAGTCCAGATGGGAGAGAATATGGGCAGGTTACAATTTTACCCACAGATTCACAAAAGGAAAGAACAGATCTGAGCAAAGAAAGGAACAACAGGATGCAGTGGGAGTGAGACTGCAAGAGGAAAACAGGAGGGAAGAGGTGCTTCTGAAGTAGGAAGGGGGCAGATTTTAGCAGTGTTTTAGAAACGGATTTATGGAGGGGTAGACTATCGGAGCTTAAGTAAAAGAAGGAAGCAAAGATGACTAATTGCCACCAAGTTTCAGTTGTACTCTATGGGTAATTATATAAATATATGAATCTACCCCGTACACACATAGGAATATATATGTGTAACAATTAATATTCACTAGGTCTAAGATGTAATTCTTTATGGATACTGATGTCTTCAAATGTAATGGCGCATGTGCTGTAGCTAAACGTCAGTGTGTGCCAGGCAATGGTTCTAATGTAATGGGACTAGGGAGTACAGATGACTACTATTTTTGTTGTCTCCCGAGAGTACCACCATTTTTTTATTTCACACCCAGAGACCACTGCTTTCCTTTTTCACACCCACAGTACCACTACTTTTAAGACCCATCTTAAAACACACCTCTTTAATGATGCATTTGGGTACTGTAGCTCCGTTGGCTGATGTTATTTCATTTCATATTTATCTACCATGACCCCTTGCAGATGCACTTACCAGAACAGCCATCTCCCCTCTAACGTTTCTGTAAATTCTCCCTATCTACCACTTAGATCGTAAGCTCTTTGGGGCAGGGACTCCTTTTTCCTATTAAAAACAAACAAAGATGCTCAAAGCTACTTCCAATGTGACAAAAATACACAGTGCAATACCTATATATTCTCTTTGGCCAAAGCGTCCTAAGCCTGCTGCCACTTCAAGGCATGACCGTTAGCAGGTCCTAACACTCCCTGAGTTACAATTATTATTTACCTGTATAATTACAGGAAGAATGATCACATTGGATCTGTCATAACCCAGCAAAATGAAACAGACCTGCCAACTTGGAAAATGGGGCGGGGCGAGCTTAAACCTTGGTCTGTTTCATTTTGCTGGGTTACGACAGATCCAATGCAGATCATTCTTCCTGTAATTATACAGGTAAATAAGAATTTTAACTCAGGGAGTGTTAGGACCTGCTACGGTCATGCCTTGAAATGGCAGCAGGATCAAGACGCTTTGGCCAGAGGGTTAAACTAAATGACCCTTTTTCAAGAGTATATATAGGTATTGCACTGTGTATTTTTGTTACATTGGAAGTAGCTTTGGGCATCTTTGTTTGTTTTTTGTTGTATACATTTAGCCAAGCCCACTAGCACTCCTTTTGACACTTATATACATATATATATATATATATATATATATATATATATATATATATATATATATATATATATATTGTGACATAGTCCAAAGATGTTAGGCAGCTTTCTGCCCCATTTTAGAGCAGAAAGTGCAGGAATAGCTAAAAATGATCCGTTCCACAGCTTCACATTAACTCAGGCAGCTGGATGGAAAATCCAGACCACAGATTACAATGGCTCTAGTTCTCCCTCACCTGCTCTTCTAATCACATGCACAGGTATTTAGAGCAGAGAGGTTTTGCATTTCACTCTCTCTCCTTGGAGCCTGGGGGCTGGGGGTGTCGCTGCTCCCCTGCATCCAGTATCGGGGTTGACGGCCCCTCCACGTATCACAGTACCAGAGGATTTGCCTGGACTCCACGAACAGATAAGACAAAACAAATGGTTACTGCTGTTGCTAAAAGACTGTACTGTATCTTGTGACCCTAAATGAGAGAGCATTGTTTTAAGCTGGGGAACCAGTTTAGTTGGCCAGCAGCTGTTAGAGAGACTGATTCTGATGTGTAGTTAGATCCCTGAAAGGGATAGGATTTTGCTTATATGATTTTGGTTTTATTTCTTGAAATAACAGTGTGGGAAATATGGTAACACTGAAATATGTGAACTGCTGAATGAAAGTATCTGAGTACCTCTAACCTTCACATGTTAAAGCTGCAGTACCTTACTTGGATGAAAATAAAGCAGGCAGAAGCCTGAGTTAAGCAGCATAATACTTTGCATGATCCTGTTTGTTGTATAATTAACCCTAGAAGACTGTGTCGGGAAGAACCCAGACAGACGTCAGCACTACAAAAGAGGGGCGTTTGTCACATATGGTGGAGAATGCGGGTCGACACTAAAAAGTCTGTGGGTTTGCAAATAAATGCGGGGGTTTAAAATGGCCGCCCAGCTGAACTAAAGTACAGATGCTATGAGTGAAGTCTGTCCCACTGTGTATATAAGTTGTGCTTCTAGCATACACAGAGAATGTGCGAAGTGTGGATGCAATAGCACCTTGAACCCAAACAGAAAACCAAAATGTTTTGCTGAAGAAAAAATTGCATCTTGCCAGTGCTGTTTGTAAAGCTAATGCCTTTTGCTGAAGTGAGTGAATTTGCAGCTAGCAAGTGCTGTATGCAAGTTGCTGAAGTGAGTGAAATTGCAGCTAGCAGATTGTCCCTGCCGGGTTTCTAAAATGGCCGACGTGAAATGTTTGTTTTGTAATGTACATAATCATGAAAAGCAGTGTCCCTTCAGGCCATACGATGATGATGATGATGGCGACTCGTATGTGGCCCCTGGAGGAGAGCCGTACCCACAGATGAATTTAGTATGCTGGGCCTGTCATAAAGTAGGTCACATGGAAGATGTGTGCCCCAAAATTTTCAAAGACAAACAGCTGCAAAAACAAGCAACGCCCTATGAGTGCAAGCTAGATGTGGAAGCTGATACCAGTGAGCTTGTGCCCAGTACCACTGATATCTCTGGAGCTAATAAAGCAAAAAGAAAGAAGAAAAAGAAAACTGTTCCTCAAGTCACAGGGGAAGTGACCGAGCCACTTGAACCTGCGCTATCAGGACATGCGTCAGAAAGGCGCCAAGATGTGCTGCATACCGGAGTGACCAGCAGAATTGTCACGGGAACAGTGGCAAAGGAAAAGGAGGAGCAAAGGGAAGCTGAATCCTTGAACCAGGATAAAGAGGCTTTGGTTTCTGCACTCCAAGCTGCCCGCCATGATTATGAAGTCCTGCGGCAGGGATTGATGAAGGAGCGAGAATGTTGGAAGAAGGAGAAAGAATCTAACAATAAGGTGCGAGAATGTTGGAACAAGGAGCGAGAAGCGAACGCCGAGTTACAGAGGTGTATACTCCCAGCTTTACAAGAGCACGAGGCTTTGAAGAAAACAGAGTCTCTCTTACGGAGTGAACTGGAAGAGGTGACGACTAATCTGGAAAAGGCCAACACCGTAATTGCCACCATGGATGAAAAACAGATTAAGTCTGACAAATTGATTGCTATCCTAAAACAGAAATACGGGAAGGCTCTACAAGAGGTTCATGCGCTCAGCACAGAGGTGCAACACTTACGCCTGGAGGGCCACGGTCTGAACACAGAGCTGGGAATGTTGAAGCAAACCCATGAGAATGCCCTAAGTGAGTTAGAGACTGTAAAGCAAGAAAATGAGACTCTGAAATTGGAAAATTCAGATTTGACTGACCAAGCAGAAAAAGTAAAGAAACAGTTGACTCAGGAAAAATTAGAAGTGCAGGAAGCACTGATGCACACTCAGAGCCAGCACCAGGAAGAAATGGACGCTCTGAGAACAGAATTGTGACATGTATGCACAAAACAGAATTCTCTCGTGGAGGAACTTAACATTTTGAAAAAGGAGAAAAGCATTAGAATAATTCAGAAGCACTGCAAAGCTCTTGTCCAAGGAAGAAGGGAAAGAGAAAATTATCGGCGTAAACGCGCCGCAACTATCATCCTACAGGCTGCCTACAGAGGGATGAAAATTCGTCGGTTCAATCACCGGAATAAAGCAGCCTGTGTTCTTCAATCATTCTACCATGCCCGCATGGTACGAAACAGGTTCCTCATTATGAAAGGAGCAACTTTAAAAATCCAGTCTCTGACTAGGATTACACAGAACAGGATTCGCTATCAAACCCTGAGAAATGCGTCACTGGTTATCCAGCGGTACTTCCGCCTGAATAAATGTAGACCTCAGGAAAGAGAGGTCCAAGACTACATGCCTGCCGGCTGCAAAGGTAAAATACCACAGGGTACAGCCGGAGTTAGTGAGAGCCCCATCAAGGTGAAGGTGCTCCAGGTAATCAGTGCTTCATCTTCTAAGTACCATAAAGGTTCAAAGGTCGCAAATCAAAAGCGACGAAGGTCAACGCTGGCCTTGAATTTTTCCGGATCTCGCCACTCTGGGCCACAATATAAAGACAAAGACTATCCGGCCCCAGAGTTCCGTCAGAAGCTAAAGAAACAGTCCAGTCATTTGCAGTTTGCAGCGGCCTATGAAATAAAGTCAGGAAATGTAATGGACTGGAAGTCAAAGAAAAAAAAATGTGTTTGGGGAATTGACCGATATTTTTTGTTATTACACGTGTGGACTATGTCACGGACACTTAACTATGCAAATAAGCTATTGTAGTTAAGGTATATTAGGCCTCTAGAATAAGCATTTTGTCAATGTTACAGTGTTATATTGGTTCTCTGTGTTGAAAATGTAGCTAAACTACAAATTAATATACAGGGTTGATGGCCCTTTCGGTTGGTAAATATATAATGAGGTTCATATTCTACAGTAGAAAAACCCAGGGAGATAATAGAAATTGTTTGGTTTTGTGAATATATTTAGCATATCCTGGGTTGTAAGAATGTGTGCTAGACACTTATTTTTCAAAATAGTTCCCTAATAGAGAGCAACAAAATATGTTTGCCAAGTATAGTCTCTTATGACGAAACCTATTGTCCATAATTGCCATGGAAAAAGTTCATATTCGTATCATGTGAATACTTAATGTTGTACTGAGGAGTTTGCTCAAGTATTTCAGGTAGGACGCTCACCCCAGTGAGGTCCATGGCCGCTCACCCCAGTAGGTGTGAGCTGGGGAGGGGGATATGTGACATAGTCCAAAGATGTTAGGCAGCTTTCTGCCCCATTTTAGAGCAGAAAGTGCAGGAATAGCTAAAAATGATCCGTTCCACAGCTTCACATTAACTCAGGCAGCTGGATGGAAAATCCAGACCACAGATTACAATGGCTCTAGTTCTCCCTCACCTGCTCTTCTAATCACATGCACAGGTATTTAGAGCAGAGAGGTTTTGCATTTCACTCTCTCTCCTTGGAGCCTGGGGGCTGGGGGTGTCGCTGCTCCCCTGCATCCAGTATCGGGGTTGACGGCCCCTCCACGTATCACAGTACCAGAGGATTTGCCTGGACTCCACGAACAGATAAGACAAAACAAATGGTTACTGCTGTTGCTAAAAGACTGTACTGTATCTTGTGACCCTAAATGAGAGAGCATTGTTTTAAGCTGGGGAACCAGTTTAGTTGGCCAGCAGCTGTTAGAGAGACTGATTCTGATGTGTAGTTAGATCCCTGAAAGGGATAGGATTTGCTTATATGATTTTGGTTTTATTTCTTGAAATAACAGTGTGGGAAATATGGTAACACTGAAATATGTGAACTGCTGAATGAAAGTATCTGAGTACCTCTAACCTTCACATGTTAAAGCTGCAGTACCTTACTTGGATGAAAATAAAGCAGGCAGAAGCCTGAGTTAAGCAGCATAATACTTTGCATGATCCTGTTTGTTGTATAATTAACCCTAGAAGACTGTGTCGGGAAGAACCCAGACAGACGTCAGCACTACAAAAGAGGGGCGTTTGTCACAATATATATATTATGTGGTAATGTTTGGGTTTTCTCAGAGCTTGTTGGGTATCTGTGAGTTTATTATCCTTTTTCCTATTGTTACTTTTATGTCTGAAGCGCTTATTCCCATTACGTGTTATATTATTATGTCACCTGTATTACTTCTGGGAAGCGCTGTGTAAAGGGCTGGTGCTATATAAAGATATACATACATACATTTGCACACCCAGAGTACCACTATTTGGGGGGCGGGGGGAGGGGGTTGCACACTGAACGCATCACTATTTGTTTCTTTTCACACCAATAGTACCACTACTTTTTATTTGCACACCCAGAGTAACGCTGCTTTTAATTTGCTCACCCAGAGGTAACGCTGCTTTTTATTTGCATACCCAGAGTAACACTGCTTTTTATTTTCACACCCAGAATACCACTACTTTTTATTTGCACACCCAGAGTAAAGCTGCTTTTTATTTGCACACCCAGAGTAACGCTGCTTTTTCTTTACATACCGATGGTTTTTAATCACCGTACTGTATGACTAAGCAATTTATCTTTAGATTTATACTGCTGAAACATTTCTAAAATATAGTCAAAGGAGATTTGCCCCAGTACATACAGACTTTGTATTTTAAACCAAGCATAATATTGCTACATAAACCATGTCGCCCACTGATGCAGAGTATAGTTTCAGTACTTTACTTTGCAGATAGGAGCCGTTTTCAAAGCTTTATTTAAAGAGTTTCCAAAGAAATTGATGTCTCTTTTCTTCCATGCGGCCTTGGGGGATTGATATGACAGCCAAGGCAGAGATAACCATCCAGGAATTGCTGCAGCTCATCCCCACCAGCGGTAATAAGGTTCCACGCAGATAAATATAATGTAATGTCATTCTGGGGAAAGGTCACAACGCATACAATGTGTGAATTTCTGCAGAGGACGCAGTGTGACAGTGACGTGCACTAAGTATCAATCCAAATAACAATACATTTTCAATGTTTCAATTCAAGCCAAGACCGTAACGTCCTCCTGTCGTATAGATAATATTCACCAGATTTTTAGAACGCTGTTATAGCAGAATGGCTGGTATAATGATGTGTCAGTGTAATATCTCGCAATGCAGGCAATAAATAAATATATTTTCAATAACTTATCAATGTAACTGTCTTCCTTAGACAGGTTTAGGGGGCAATTCTAGTATACAATATATGCCAAAGGGGATTTTCGTCCAAAAGTTGCCAAAACGGCCGCTTTTGAGTATATAGAATTTACCCCTTCATCGCGCCATTTTTCTGCCTCTGTAATGTTACGCAGGGCGGCAGCATCGGTAAGGTGCGGTCTATTTTGATATATTTATGGAGAAACCAAAAGCCGTGCATATTTCTATTTTAAATGTAATCTATGAAGCAGGGAATGTTAACAGACAGAGTTTTTATATGCGTATTACGTAGAGTTGGGAATATACCAGTATGATAGTTGTAGTGCAATGTTAAAAAATGACAAGAGTTCAATATTGAAAACTTGCGTTATCGTGGTATTGCTGCCAGTCCTGGGCGGCCTTGGCAGAAGGTTGCCAATATAAGTATGATCTTTGTGCCCCTCCTTTACCCTCCACCATGTGGTAGGGGCACCCCCTTTCACTCACCATCATAAATAGTGGGACACCCACTTTCCCTCACCCATCATGAATAGCAGGATCCCCCTTTACTTAACCCAATATGAATAGAGAGACTCCCCCTTCACCTCGCCCATCATAAACAGCAGGACCCCTCTCTTTCCTTCACCCATGATAAATAGCTGGACCCCACCCCCTACCCCGTTTCCCTCACCCAACATGAATAGAGAGACCCCCCCTTCACCTCACCCATCATAAATAGCAGGACCCCCCTTTTTCCCTCACCCATCATAAATATCAGGACCCCCCTTTTTCCCTCACCCATCATAAATAGCAGGACCCCCCTTTTTCCCTCACCCATCATAAATAGCAGGACCCCCCTTTTTCCCTCACCCATCATAAATAGTGCAACCCCCTCCTTTCTCTCACCCATCACGGATAGCGGTCCCCTTTCCCTGTAGGATGACTTTACCCCCATCTATGAAGTTCAGGGGTACAGGGAAACAAGGCGGTCTTATTATCAATTTATTTTACAGACAAACAAAAAAAACACCTTTTAGTTTCCAATAGTATCTTAAAACTAAACACCCTCCAAATGATTTGTTTAACATTCATTATGAAATGTTTTGTTTTATAAATCAATTCAAACAATCAATGATGTTTTTTCCCTATTGAGCAGGTATTTATCTCGATACATTTCTTAATATATTTATTGTGAGACTTATTTTAAACTTCCCAACCTTAGCACAAAATAGATTTGAGACCTGTATATAAAAATCCTTCTTATAGGTAGCGACAAAGGTGAGAGCTGGTAACAGTGAATTGTGAAAAATCCACGTCTAGAGACCTAATAGAACAGGTTCAAAATTACAGCAACCTCCCCTCCTCACCCCCAAAAAATAGCACAATTACTGTATTCCTCTTTTAGCCTTATAGCTCCTGAACAGAGCATCAGATTTAAAAAATACAAAAAGTGTTAGCAAGGGCGAGAACAGATCTCGCAAGTGTAGTAGAAAACAAATGGTGATCAGCACGGGCATTAAGAATATAGTAAACAAATGCATGGGGGGGCTTTTATATGATCTTAAAAGGTGCAATCACATGCAGCCATCTAAAAAAAAACAAAAAAACACTTTTGTAAACATCTAACAGTTTCATTAGCTTCCTTAAACTAATGTAACCGTGCTAAAAGCAAATATTTGGCTTTTTCTATTTCTCTGGAAATGAATTACAAATAGCATTTGTAATTTTTTAATCAAGTGTTTACTATACCCTTATCCCACCTTGTCCTTATCAGAGCATTGATAAAGATAAGGACAGAGGAATGGGGGTCCTTGCCTGTGCAAACTCTTGCTGAACACACAGTGACAGAAGGGAGCAGCCAGAGGAAATGACTCCCAGGTGTTTACATATTAACTTTAAAAACTGATGTAAAATACTTATAGGCGTTAGATGTGGGTTTAAAAGGCATGAATCACCCGTGACCCCTTAAACATGTCACTGCTATTAGTACACTTTGGTCCTAGGAGGGAGAAACAATTTATGATGCCAGCTACAATTGTAGCAGTCTCCTGAAAAAGCAGCACGATGACATCATGACCCCGGATGACTAAATCTTCTCCTCCCTTTAAACATCAACTTTTAAACCACTTTACATCAACAACGCATAGACATTAGGATGGTGGTTAAAGGCTGCAGCACTTTATTAAACATAATAACGAAAACTTCATATATAATTATAAACACACACGCATATATATGTAGCCCTGTTTCCCCCTGAACACAGAAAGCTACCGGTGCTGCCCTTTTACCTGGTGGCTCCCAGGAGCCTAAGCCTCCGCCACGGAGAGCCTGGGGTGATTTACTTACAATACAGTGCAGCGCCTCCACCTGTGAGGGATTCCAACCAACGGAGTGGGAGGAGCCCCTCACAGGACCCAATCACAATGAACACACACACTTATAAAATGAAATGGACTTTACTGTACATAGACAACTCTTAACTCTATTATGACTAAGAGTACAACTGCCCACGCACCATGCAAGGCGTATCTCAGTATCCCACCCCTGTGTATCCCACACCGTGTCCACAGTACAACCTGTCCCACCCTGTCCTGTGGTCAGTGCTGCCACTATGTGAGTATACTTTGCTGGTGCACTTATTAACGATACCTGCCGAGCGCTCCAGCACCCGGGCCCGCAGATATCTTCACAAAGGATCCGGCGAACCACGATCTCCGTGACGTCCTGATTCCGCTGGGGCTGTCGTCCCTTGGGATGCCACCCTGAAGACCTTCTCTCTCGCTACTAGTGTGTTTTTTCACCACACCATTTGGTGTGTCTTTTATTCACTGGACACCTTTATTAGTATTTCTTATTTCACTGTATTAAGTCATCACCACTACAGCGCCGGGTGAACATTTGTTCACATTACAAACGCTAACCCAGAGACATCCTCCGTCATTTTCTGGACAGCTGTAATGAGGGGGGTTATTATAAAACTAGCATCCCATAGGAAGAAAGTTAGGCAGCAATAAATTGACACATTGTCGGCAGTCATTTTTAACATTAGAAACAAATCACAAAAATACCCCCAGGCCATCGACATTGAATGAGAAAACGAGATAACCCCCCATGCTGGGAGAGCCCATAGGTGGACAGGACAAAGATTTTATGAAAAAAGGTAACAAACCTGATACCCTATTAGCAAGAAAATGAAGACAAGAACTACAGTATGACAAGCTAATAAGGGGTCAATATGCCCAAATAATGGGTACTTGGCCCACTACCCTAAGTAACAGGGACTTATTGTAAGGAATCGGGGAACACATCCCCTGCGGCGTGTTCCCTCTAAACCTCCTGCTGCACAGCATCCCGTTGCAAGAGATCTGAGAGCGCGTTCCTCGCGGCGCGCTTCCTCCTTGCCCCCTGCTGTACAGTCTCCCGCGCACCTTACAGAGCGCGCGCCCACAGAGGGCTTTCAAGATTCCCCTGAGCTTGACTCTGCCCCTCCGCTTGTGCCGCCCCGCGCGTCGCGCACACGTGACACGCGTGCACCGCTCCACAGGTGCGTGTCAACTCTGAGATCTCCCTCACCTGTCTCCTGCTTCTCACAGCCTATCCCGGCCTCCGCAGAGGCCGGGCCTCCGCTCCACCCCCTTCTCTCATTGGACTTCTGTTGCTATACAGGCATACCCCGCATTAACGTACGCAATGGGACCGGAGCATGTATGTAAAGTGAAAATGTACTTAAAGTGAAGCATTACCTTTTCCCCACTTATCGATGCATGTACTGTACTGCAATCGTCATATACGTGCATAACTGATGTCAATTACGCATGTGTAACAGGCTCTATAGTTTCCCCGCTTGCGCACAGCTTCGGTACAGGTAGGGAGACAGTATTGCTGTTCGGGACGTGCTGACAGGCGCATGCGTGAGCTGCCATTTGCCTCTTGGGCGAGATGTACTTACTCGCGAGTGTACTTAAAGTGAGTGTCCTTAAACCGGGGTATGCCTGTATATGCTCAGCTCTGTCACTTCCTCTTTGGCTGAGCATATTTATTGGTAGCCTTGTGTTCCCACGTCTCTGTCTCTGCCTTGTTCCCTCTGTGTTACTCACCTTGTTGCTGCTTGCCTCCCTGTGTACCGACCCAGATAGACTTTGGACCCTGCTCTGGATTAATGACCCCGGCTCGCCTCAGACCTTCCGACCTTCTCCATCCCTGACCACGGCAAACGGACTATTTACTCTATTGGCTCCAACCCTTGACCACGGCACTTTGGACTCTGACTATCCTCCTGGCAACAACCTATGACCTCGGCAAGTATCAAGGCTAACCCACTCTAGCCAATCCAGACCCGGCGATCTTGACTATCCTCCCTCCAGGCGCGCCTCCGCTACTGTGGGTGCGCAGTTCTATACTTTCCCACCTCAGTACCGGGGTCCCGCCTTTTTCATGGTGAGCGCAAGTGTTACACTTATCACTGTTTGAGAGAAACTGCCTCTAAATCCAGCAGAGTGCTGGTTAATTGCACACAGGCAATCAACCAGACTCCACCTGGCTGATTAGGAATATTAGAAAAAGCCTGATGTGAGAAACAGGAGAGGGATTCCTTAGCTCACATTTGGGCTGACAGAAGGAGAACAGATAAGCCTGCACACAGATACTGTCTTGAGCACAAAGGCTGTGCTGTGATCCAGACACCCAGAATCCAATATTTCCTGGATATGACCCAGGAACCTGCCAGAGACTGACATGGAGGGCCACCTGCTTAAGGTACTTCCTGAGACTTTGGGGTGATAGGCTGGTAATGGGAATATCCCTCCAGCCCTGCAGATAGAGTCTGGGGAAGTAAGTTAGCCCTTACAAAGGGATAGGGGTTTGTTATTTTGTTGTTTTTGTATGTTTTGCCTGGATAAAGGAACAGGCTCCATTAAGCCAAGATATAATTTCACCCAAATTGGTCTCTTACAACATACTCCAAGTATTTCACAACTATTACAGCAACCTTTATGATGGCAATAAAGTCCAGACTAAAAGCAATCAACACTCTGAATTGAAACAATTCCTAGCTTCATGGCAGCTCTCCCAAATCCCCTCTGTAGCGCGTAACTCACTCAATTAACATATCACCTCAGAAGAGCTGGGAATGGCCATAAAGTCCTCTTAAAAACTCTAAAGACCCATGATATTGAGTCCCCATTTAGACAATCACCGCCTCCACAAAAAGGACCTCCCAAATGAAATGTTGCAGGCAACTATCTCACTTATCCTCAAGCCACATAACGATTGGACCAATTTCAAAGATGAAAGACCAATTTCCCTAATAAATATAGATATCAAGTTATTGGTGAAAGTTTTGACCACCAAGCCCCAGATAATATGAGAAGAGTTGTTGACCTCATACACATCGTTAATTCTACAAAAACACCAGCAATGTTGCTGCTACAGTACTAGATGTGGAGAAGGACTTTGACCGGGTTGATTGTTTGAGACACTGGAGGCCATTGAGTTAAGGGGTAATTTTCTCACACTTGTGTGAGCCTTCTATAGTTCCACTTCTGCTATAATCAAAAATGTCGTCTTTGCTTCAGCATTATAATACAATAACAGAACCAGACAAGGTTGCCCCCTTTCACCACTCCTTTTTGCAATGACAATAGAACCTGCAGTGGCCAGTATTAGATTAGACCCAAATATTACTGGAGTCAAAACAGGCAACCAAGACTATAAACTCAGACTTTTTACCGATGACATATTAGTCACCATCACAAAACCCTTAATAACACTCCCCAACTTTTACAATACGTTAAACAAATTTGAATCCTTGTCTGGTTTTAAGGTTAATAGCAATAAATCAGAGGCCTTAAACATCAATCCACCCCCTGAAACTGTAAAATGCATAACAATACTTTACATTTTGACATCAAATGGCAAAAAGCCCTCCTAACCTATTTAGAAGTCAAGATAACCTCCACCTATAGCTCTTTATACCAAACTAACTACCCATACATGTATAAAAAAAAATGAAAAAAGATCTATCCAAAAATGCCATATCTCGGATTGGACAAATCTACTCAATCAAGATGACACTACTGCCTAAGATCTTATACCTTTTCAGATCCCTGTATTAGACCAATGGACCTAAACCTGTGTTGTATTTACGGATCAGAAAATTACCTCTGAGTTACTACCGCGAAGGTAATGAAGGGGTTAACCCTTTCCGCAACCCTCCCGGGAGGCCTCACCAGCTACCCAGGGGCAACTACAACCTTTACTCATTCCTTCTACGACCAACAAACTGGGTACTGCTGTTTAACCCTTTCATTACCTTAGCGGTTAGCCACTAAGGTAATGAAGCTCGGCTGTCATTTTATTGTTATTACATAGTATTGAAGGAGGGGGTCCCCGGATCTGAAATTAAAGGGGTTCAGCTCCCGAGACCCCCTTGCTTCAATCCTATGTAGTAAAATGAAATGATACTCCATCCGATACAAATCGCGAATCCTATCTCGCCAGCCTTTAGGTGGTGTTAAAAAAAAAAAAAGCAAGGATTTCAGCCGCAATTTGCATCTCGGAGCTTCGTTAAAAGCAGTTACTGGCACAAAATGCGAGTTTCAGCCTTTTGTACCTACCACTCGGATTGTAAGAACAAGAGTGATAGCGCATGTAAAATAAGCCGTTTCCAGGCGTGTTTGACGTGCGATAATGGCCTACGAATACCTACACATGCACAATCGCTAGTAATGTGCACTTTATATGCGTTAAGTCATTTATCGAAGCGACTAGAATAGGCCCCTTAAAGTTATAATAAAAAGCAGAAAAAAGAAATATAATGGTGTCGGGTTTATCCAGGTCAAGAGGATAGACATCTGTTAAGAATGAACAGGTGAAAACATACAAGTCATTAAAAAAAAAAAAAAAAAAACCACGTCACTTTAACCCCGTGATTGCAAGCGTGGTCAACAACACATACATGGCCACTCCTATACCGACGGTGGTAAGCCTACAGAATCATTGCCTAGCAATGACCTATCCTACACCGATGGCCACTCTCAGGCTACGGCCCCAGTGTTTACTGTTGCACTCGCGCCTGGCGACATGGCGGGGCGTACATACATAAAAGCCGCGATCCACGGTCTGTAGAGGAGCGATGGGAGGCGCTGGGGGGGGGGGGGGGGGTGGCGGGGTGCGGCCATGATGGGGCTTATCTGCCCTTCCATTGGCTGCCCGCCGACCACGTGATCGCGTCGCAGCAAGGAAAGACGACATTCTTGTCTTCCCTGCCGGCGTACGCGTGTCAGCGCTTTCCGTGCCAACACACACACACACACACGGCCACTGGGGCCTGCCCCATACAGGGCTGTGCTGTGGTGTGTGGCGCGCGCGCGCGCAGCGGCCACTGGGGTTCCTGACCTTACGCCGCCGATGGTGGTAAGGCTACAGAATCTTTCTAAGACCCCACATTCCCCCACAACCATGTTGCAATAACACCATTCAATTCATCTGCCGAGTGCCTAATATTGCAAAACTACAATTGTGTGCTCGCCTGAGCTGAACCCTTGCTGGTCAGAGTAACGAAATCTATTTTGAAAACAACATTAAAACCACCATCCCTTGTAACTTCCTCTTCCCTGAATGCTTATTAAAGGTACAGTACAGAACGCTGCATTTTGTACAGCAGACTCATTTCTGCTTTCCCTTGCATTCACCTACAATGTATATTATTCATAGCGGTCTGATAACTTGTACAAAAATATAAATTCGAACCCTCCATTCTCAAAATGTCAAAAATATTTATTAAGGTAGATCAAGGGCGGGCAACTCCATTCCTCAAGGGCCACCAACAGGTTAGGTTTTCGGGATATCCCTGCTTCAGCACAGGCGGCTCAGTCAAAGACGCACCACCTGTGCTGAAGCAGAGATATCCTGAAAACCTGATCTGTTGGTGGCCCTTGAGGACTGGAGTTTGTCACCCCTGGTATAGATTATAAAGGTCCCTCTGGGGGCCGAAACTTTGATCTACACTAGACATATTTTAAGAAATGTTGGTGTATGTGTGTGTGTGTGTGTGTATATATATATATATATATATATATATATATATATATATATATATATATACACACACACACATACACCAACATTTCTTAAAATATGTCTAGTATATACACACACACACACACACACACACACACACACACACACACACACACACACACACACACACACACACACACACACACACACACACACACACACACACACACACACACACACACACACACACACACGTGCAAGAACACAGATAACAAAGGGCATAACTAAGCAGATGCAGAATGTGAAGAAACCACCAGTGATGAGCAATGAGCCCTTCCAGAAAAAGTAGTGAACACAATGAATTCCATGAAGCATGGAAAGGGTGCAGTGGAAGATGGAATTATAACTGAGCAGTACGCTACAAAGTGACAATTTGCATATCATTATCCAGAATCCTTGCTTGCAGTTTAATCAGTGCAACAGCAGAACAACCAGCTCCACAATAGATCAGTAAGCAGGGCTGCTGCTTTTGAGCACAGGGGTCCTGGGTTCAATTCCTAGAGTTTCTAGATAACTTCCTTGAGTTATTTGAAGCTTCTGAATTATCTTCACTGTTTGGGTCCAAGTTTTACTTCCATATGTGAGCACGGGCAGAATACACGGGTCGAACACTTTCCCCTTCAGGCAGAGTGGAAGATTTCCTTAAAAGATTGTTTCTTCCGAATGCGCTCTATCCCATCTTCGTTCTCCTATTGATTCCATACGCCAGGTTCCTATCCACAGATTCTTGCTGGATAAGGTAGACATCGTTTAGATACTTACCGGTGAAGTTACTGGATTTTCAATCGCCCTCCACATGATACAAAAGGGTCGCCAAAACGTTGTGGCTTCCTATTGGACAGCAATTTAAATCCCCCATGCGAAACCAGGAAGTAATAATCCATAATTTAACAGGTAAATATCTCGGGACAGAGGGATGGGGCGTAGCTCCAGGGGACCACCTGCTTTCCATCCTGTAAATTGGTACGGGGGGATTGCTGATTCAATCAAAACATTCATTTTTATACGAGAATATAAAACGCCTGATTTATGCATGATCGTCACAGTGATTGAGAAGATTAATAGTTAGTTATTACAATTGATGTCAATTGAAACATATTACACCTGCCTTTTACCAACTTGGAAAGTGGTAGGTAACACCTGTATTTATTATTAATTATTCATCTGTTAAAAGTGGTGGGTTGGATTGGATATCACTTCCTCCTTTAACACCTCTATTTACAGAGTCGAAATCAAGCCCTTTAACATGAATTTTGATCATTATTAAAATACAGCCTTCACCTATTTCATCTAATTTAACTATGATATTTTGAAAAAATGGCGATTTAGCCATTTTTATTAACCAACTGCATGAAAAGTGTCTTGTAAAAAAATGTTTTTCAATTAGTATTTTACTTGATTAATTTTTTAACTCTTAGTTTTTTCCCTCACACTACTGTGATCTAATGTCCAATTATAAACTTAGAAATATTGGTATAAAAATGATATTCAGCAATATACTGTATGTGGATAAAATAATTGACGTGTTAAAAATAACGTGCCCTGCTGTATTATGCGGAAGTTAAATTGAAACTGGGCGTAGCAACATTTATACATTTAATTTAGAAAATAGTTTTTTATACATTTCCTCCGGGCCATAAATTGTTCTCGATTTGCACTAGGAAGCAAAAAAATCAAATAATATATTTTATTCAGCAGCACATAATACAGAGAATTACCCACAATGTTTAGCAAGCAAAATATATTTTTCACAAGAGTTTGGAAACATCACAGAAATAATAAAGCACAAGGATAATCAAATAATTGATCATATAACACGAGACATCATTAAAAAAATGAATTCTTGTGTACACAACACTTTATATACAGCACACCAAATAAAGCAACACATCCTATAAACATTTCCCCATATAACACACCACATCACATATATATTTCGACATACAACACACTATATAAAACACATCCTATAAACATTTTCCCATATAACACAGTACATCACATATATATTTTGACATACAACACACTATATAAAACACATCCTATAAACATTTTCCCATATAACACACCACATCACATATATAGTTTGATATACAACACACTATATAAAACACATCCTATAAACATTTTCCCATTTAACACAGCACATCACATACAGTATATAGTTTGACATACAACACACTATATAAAACACATCCTATAAACATTTTCCCATATAACACAGCGCATCACATATATATTTTGACATACAACACACTATATAAAACACATCCCAGAAACATTTTCCCATATAAAACACCACATCACATATATATTTTGACATACAACACACTATATAAAACACATCCTATAAACATTTTCCCATATAACACAACGCATCACATATATAGTTTGACATACAACACACTATATAAAACACATCCTATAAACATTTTCCCATATAACACAGCACATCACATATATAGTTTGACATACAACACACTATATAAAACACATCCTATAAACATTTTCCCATATAACACACCACATCACATATATAGTTTGACATACAACACACTATATAAAACACATCCTATAAACATTTTCCCATATAACACAGCACATCACATATATAGTTTGACATACAACACACTATATAAAACACATCCTAGAAACATTTTCCCATATAACACACCACATCACATGTGCATATGTTGCAATATCACATAACCCATCACAGAAAGGGGGGGGGGGCAGGGTTTGTGAGATACACGGTCACGTGACTGGGTACCCTCTTCTTGTCAATGTCAGCAGAAGACAAAGCCGCATCTGGAGCAGCAGCACAAGAGTTAACAGAAGGAAGCGACTTATCAGCAGAGCGCATGCGCAGTTCTGCTGCATTCTGCATACATCAAATGGGTTAGTGTCAGTCTCACTTTAATCTACAGCAGCAGAGAGACACCGGCCATGTACAAGGGGGGAGTACAAGCCAGGGCAACCAAGTGACATCCGTGTTACCCGCTGCACCCTCAGCTGCACTGCAGAGCACAGTGCTCCTCCTGAATAATAAGGTACGTTATTGGCATGCAGCACTGACGCTGTCACATGCGCTGTTACACTGCTGTGCACTTTGCAGGTGCTTCTTGTGCTGGGCTAGCAGGGCTGGGTTGGCTTTTGCCTGTATGGTTGTGGCTATACAAAGGAGGAAGAGGCTGGGAGAAGGGAAAGGGAAGGGGAGGATCATGGATGGTGTCTTGTGTGTGTGTGTGTGTGTGTGTGTGTGTGTGTGTGTGTGTGTGTTCATGCTAACACAGGGGAGGCTGGGTTTTGATGCCTTATGTGTGGAGGATGGAGAAGCCTGAATGCAGGAGTATGGGTGAGCTGGGGAAAGCCTGCAGTGTACAGTGTGCATGGCACAGGGCACCCTCATAGTAGCTCAGCAAGACACCCTGTGCTCAGTTTGACACCTTGTGCTCAGTAAGACACCCTGTGCTCAGTAAGACACCCTGTGCTTAGTAAGACACCCTGTGCTTAGTAAGACACCCTGTGGTCAGTAAGACACCCTGTGCTCAGTAAGACACCCTGTGCTCAGTAAGACACACCTGTGCTCAGTAAGACACCCTGTGCTCAGTAAGACACCCTGTGCTCAGTAAGACACCCTGTGCTCAGCCAGCCACACTGTCTGCTGAAAGTGGCTTTCATTTCTGGGCTGCAAAGGAAATGAATCACTGGAGGAATTATTTATTTAACCGCTGCAGAGGGTTTTTTTTTTTTTTTACGCGGCCGGTGCTGCAGGGGTTAACGAAATGCACCTTTTCAGACACCGTGCAGCATTCAGTGTTTCTGATGAAAGGAACGGCGCTGAGGGGGTTAACCCCTTGGTGTTTGCAATGCGCTACTCTGCAGTGAGCAAAGGATTCTGTGTCGGAGGGCTATGTGGATACTGTAGATCTGATGGGGTTTAACATTTAGCCTGCCATGGAGTGGGAAGGATGAGGGCCTCCAATAAGGGTTAATACATGGCAGATTTTACATTAAATGCAGGGTTATGCCTTTGACACTGCATTATCCCTGTAGTGTGAACGACCGAACACCAGTCTGTTTAGCCCCTTTAATAATGGACTTACATTTCAGTGTCACTCCTCTTCCATTCATATGTGACATGCTGCAATAATGTGTGTGTATATGTATGTACTGTATGTATGTACAGTATGTATATAACATCATGTTGAGGCTCCTTTTTTGCTGTTCTAGCTATAGTTCAAGAACTAGCACAAGGAGACTCCTTGTGTCATTCTAGTAATAGCGTAAGAATCAGCACATTGAGGCTCCTGGTACCGTTTTCACTATAGCTTAAGAACCAGCACATTCTGGATCATTGTTCCATTCTAGCTAGAGCTCTAGAACCATCATGGGGGGGGGGGGGGGAGGTTGGTGCACCTGCACCATAAACTAGTTTCTGTATTTTTTGATTGGGATTAAAGTTTTTCCCAGAACAGCGGCCGCAAACGAAAAACTAAAACTTCCGCTCGAGACGGATCACAGCCGTGGAATGCGCCTGCCAGACGCTCTGCCACTGAAAGAGTTTAAATAATATGTAACAAAAGTAATTTAGGGATGTTGTTTGTGCGATTGTCCAATCATTTCGAATGAGAATTTAAACGTCAAATACCATGAATACGATTTCTTTACAAATGTATTTTATGTATTTTGTATGTACGTTTATGTACCATCATCATCTTCAGCCCTTCAGTCGATCCACTATTGGATGCATACTACCCAAGTGATATCCATATTTGGGGTTGAGGCCTTACTTGCCATGATGGCCTCATTTGCATGTTGGCAAGTACCTGACTCACTTTAGCCGGGTATACTGTTCAAGCTTTCATAGTATGGTTGAACCATTCAGCACAAGTGCCACTATACATCTTCCTGAACACATTGCCACTTTGAGGTAGTGAGATAAGGATTTCAGGGAAAGTGTGTTTGTGTGTGTGTTAAACATAGCCTGGGATGAGATGCAAAGCCAGTAAACCCACTGACAGACTGTTTCGACCTTGTCGGTCTCATCCGTGTGAGGTTGGTCTCTGTGTGTGTGTGTGTGTGTGTGTACAGTATATGTGTACATATATATATATATATATATATATATATATATATATATATATATATATATATATATATATATATATATATATATTCTGCAGTGCTGTACAGAGTGACATCAATTACATAAACATATAAAGCACACACAGATACAGCAGGTAATCTGGGTCCTGATCCGGAGAGCTTACACTCTAGAGGGAATAAGCAGTAATGTTGAAACAAAATCTAAAGTGGCTGCTCTTTGCAGGATGGCGAATGTCTCAGGATAGAGTATGTCCAGCCACATGGCTGCATCCAATAAGGTTTGGGGATGTGGATGTTAGGGGGTGTTAGTTAGCATGGAGATTGGTCCAGCTGCACAGATGGTCCCAACAGGGTGTGTGGGGGGGGATGTTAGGGGTATGCCAGATAGGCTTCCTTGAAAAGTTGAGTTTTCATTGAGTTTTTAAGTGTCTGAATGCTGGGAAAGAATCTGATGGTGCATGGAGGGGAACTCCAGAGAGAGGGAGCAACACGGGAGAAATCGCAGGCGGGAGTGAGAGGAAGTAATAAGGTGGGAGGAAAGGCGGATGTGATGGGCAGAATGTAGAGTGTGTTTACGGATGATTTCGGGTTGAGGGCTGAGATGTAAGGGGGGGGGCAGCGTAGTTGAGAGATTTGTCAATCAGAACTTGGGTTTTAATTAAATGTGATTAGAAAGGATATGGGAAGCCAGTGTAGGGATATGCAGAGTGGAGCTGTAGAAGTGGAGTGGTGAGTGAGGTTGATGAGTCTGGCGGCAGCATTTTGGGTGGATTGGAGTTGGGACCGATGGACGAGGGGAAATGCCAACTAGGAGAAGATTGCAGTAGTCATGGCGGGACAGGATATGTGAGGGAATTAACATTTTTGTTGACTCGTGAGAGATATTTCGGAGGTGGAGATGGCAGTGCTTAGTGAGGGATTTAATGTCAGGAATGAAGGAGAGGGCAGAGTCAAAGATAACCCCCAGGCAGTTGGTGACATAGGACAAGAGAGAGGGGGAGAAGTCAGGGGAGGAGAGGTAAATTTGTGTCGTCGGCATAGAGATGAAAAGATTGTATTAGTTGACCACGAGAAGAGGTGTAAAGTGAGAAGAGCAGAGGGCCAAGGACAGAGCCTTGTGGGACCCCAACAGAAAGAGGGAGTGAAGAGGAGGAGACGCCAGAGAAGGAAACACTGAAAGAGCGGTGGGATAGGTAGAACGCGAACCAGGAGAGGACTGTCACGGAGGACAATGGAGTGAAGAGTGTGCAGGAGAAGGGGGTAATTGAATGTGTCAAAGGCAGCAGTGAGATCCAAGAGAATTAGTAAGAAGAAGTATCCCTAGACTTAGCTGTGAGTAGATCATTGGCCACTTCTGTTACTGCTGTCTCGTGTAGTGTCGAGAACGGAAACCAGATTGCAAAGGGTCAAGCAGAGAAAGTGAGTCAGGCGGTTGTATACAAGCCGCTCAAGTAGCTTGGAGGTAAAGGGGAGAAGAGAGCTAGGGTGGTTGTTTGTGATGATGGCTGAGTCAAGAAAGGTCTTCTTTAGAATGGGCGTGATGAGTGCATGTTTAAAGGGAGATGGGAATGTGCCAGAGATGAGAGAGATTAAAAAGGTGAGTTAGAGTGGGGCTTAGTGTGCCAGAGATGGAGTGGAAGAGATGTGAGGGAATAGGATCAAAGGGGCAAGTTTGTAGGATGAGATAAGAGGAGCATGTAGATATGTGTGTGTGTGTACAGTATATTGTATATAATTTGTGAGCATGTATGTGTGACTATATACACACATTATAATAACCACTGTCACTCCTGCCTAAATAGCTATCATTATGTACCTCTTAGAACAGAAGTCCTTATTCATCAAGATGCGTCGGTGCTGTGACGTTTAATTTAAAAAGAAATTAGCCAAATTCATACACAATGCATCATAACTACAAAATGTTACACTTCCATTAGGCAGGATACATGTAAAAGAATTGGGTTATCTTCTCCTTCCTGTGTTTCACATTTTTTGTGTGTACTATACGCATTTGTGCATTAAACGAGGGGAACGTTTGCTGGCAGAATCACCTCTCCAGATACATTCAGCACACTCAGCATTGACGTGACCTGAGTTTCTCATCGGTTTAATGCAGAACTGTCAATCCAGCGTACAGAGAAGTCTCTGCAGCATTGGTAAAGGCTGTATATACAAATGTGGCAGGGGTTATTGCACCTGCTGGCGTGTTATGATGGAATATTCTATAATATCCTCCATTATCAGCGGCATTGTAACCATATGGGAAATTTGTGATACTCTACGTTATGAGCGGGTGCAATAATCTTTGCTAAATTTGCATCTCCCATTATCACACATCTAACAAGCTGTGTGGGTCTTTATTATAGTATGTATGTATATCTTTATTTATATAGCGCCATTAATGTACATAGCGCTTCACAGCAGTAGTACACGTGACAATCATATAAATAACAAATAATACAAATAACACATGATGGGAAGAAGCGCTTTAGACATAAAAGTAACATTTAGAAAAAGGAGTCCCTGCCCCGAAGAGCTTACAATCTAAGTGGTAAGTAGTAGGAACGTACAGAGACAGTAGGAGGGCGTTCTGGTAAGTGCGTCTGCAAGGGGCCAAGCTTTATGTAAGAGGTGTATAGTATCAGCCACGGAGCTACTCATATAATTCGTTAAGCAGGTGTGTTTTAAGATGCGTCTTAAAGGGGGATAGAGAGGGTGCTTGTCGGGTATTGAGGGGCAGGGCATTCCAGAGGTGTGGGCAGTCAGTGAGAAAGGTTTAAGGCGGGAGAGGGCGTTAGGCACAAAAGGGGGTAGAGAGAACACATCCTTGAGCAGAATACAAGAGTCGGGATGGTGCATAGCGAGAAATTAGAGCTGAGATGTAAGGGGGCGCAGAAGAGTGTAACGCTTTAAAAGTGAGGAGGAGAATTGAATGTGTGATATGGGATTTGATCGGAAGCCCGGAGAGGGATTTCAGGAGGAGAGGCGCTGAGACAGATTTAGGAAAGAGTAGAGTGATTCTGGCTGCGTTTAGGATAGATAGTAGGGGAGACAGGTGAGAGGCAGGAAGGCCGGACAGCAGGAGGTTACAGTAGTCCAATATGGACAGTTGCTGCCAGCTCAGAGGTGGAAACCTGGTAGACCCTTCAACCTATATCATATATTATACCGTGTGAGTCTGTTCCAATATCATTTAGGCATTGAGGGCCATATTTATTAAGCAGGGCTTCTGCATAAGACACCGTTCAGGCTGGAAGACACCATGGCCCATATTGAGTAAGCAGTCTCCTGCCATAAGACACTTTGTAGTGCTGGGAGACACCTCATTGCCTATTGACTTGAATGTGCTGTAAGGCAAGGGTGCACAAACAGGGGTGGGGGGCGGTGTGAGATTTTTCAGGGGGAGGGGCAGCAGTTGCAGAGGCCCCGCACTCTTCCCCAAGGTATTTAAATTAAATGGACCCCCAACAGGTCAGGTTTTCACAGCCACCTGTGCTGAAGCAGGGATATCCTGAAAACCTGACCTGTTGGTGGTGGCCCTTGAGGACTGGAGTTGGCCGCCCCTGATATAAATGCATTATTGTGACTAGAATGCCTGTAGACTACAACAGGTGCAGGTTCAAATACGTAAATAAAAAAAAAATCAGTGCAATGTATTCTTTTGCTTTTCTTTTTGTAGCAGATCATTTCATATCTGGCTGACGCAGTAGCGTAGTAGTAACAACACTGCCTTTGAAGTGGGAGAACTCATTTTGAATCCTAGTGTCAGCTTTCCTTGTGGCCTTGGGAAAGTCCTTTTTTTTTTATCTCACTGTGCCTCAAATTAGATTGCAATCTCTTTGAAAAAGTCAATTTGATGTAATTTTTTTTAAAGCACCTTCAGCTGTTTGAACAGTTTTCATTGTATCTGAGGAATGTGCGCTGTGTATTAAGAGAATGTCTTGTATCTATCTGCTGTATCTGTCTGCTGTATCTGTCTGCTGTATCTGTCTGCTGTATCTGTCTGCTGTATCTATCTATCTGTGGCCTCGTTCTCTCTTTGCATTTCTTTCACAGGATCCTCTATTCACACCCTCTCTCTACTCCTTACTGCTGCTGGGGATCTCCCCTAAGCCTGAACCCCGACATACACACCTGATCTCACACTCGCCTCTCTGCCATCTCTTCCCCTGCTAATGGTGTTTAGTCTTCTGATTTAATACTGACCAACCTTAAAACTCGCCCCACAAATCAAGCATCCCAACAGCCTGCACTCATGGTTACTGCCTCACACTCAGTCACTCCTACCACCCATTGTGACCAAGCACTGCCATCTACAGCACTTATTCCCTGACCTGCTGTCTCTGTAAGTCTCCCTCATACCTCTTAGATTGTAAGCTCTTCGGGGCAGGGATTTCCTTTCCTATTGTCTGATTTTGCTGCGCTTATTTATATTATAATTCCCTGTACTGTATTCTTTGTGAAGCGCAGAGTACACTTTTGGCGCTATATAAATAAAGACATACATACAGACGTTTTTGCGGGGAAAAATCCCTAAAAATGCCAGTTCTATGTTTCCACCCCCCCCCCCCTTTGGTGCCAGAAAATCAAACAGAAATTCCTCAGTTAGACAAGTACTATGTGACACGGCTTCTAGTAACTTTTGCCTAATGTTTGTTTTGAGATATTCTTGAATGCCACTGGGTGTAATTATTATCTGGAGAAAGCAGATGAGAAGTAATGTATTCCTTTCTAAACAATGCACCCTGTAGATTGTCCTGGATGAGCGAATTACATGGTCTTCCCTTACACAATTTATTGGCTATCTGTTAAGTAGAAAAAAAAGAGACCTTCTCTGGTTCAGCTGGAGATAAGATAAGGGTATTTTAGCTCTTGAATGGACATTACGTAGTAAAGTGGAAACCGTCTGCTTTTGTCTGTGTAATAAACATGTCACGATCCAATAACAATTAATTACAGTTCAAAACCCAATAACAGAATATGGAAGAAATCCGGGTTTGGATAGTTATCAGATTTATTGACAATCCGAGTTTATTGTAACCTTCCCTCTCTCTGTTTTTCAGAGCGTACATATTGTAGCAACCTTTCTGAGATAAGACTGTAAAGCTGAACCCCGGCAGGGGTTTCACAGATTTACGGTTTCTTGAAATCACGAGCAGTACCATTTGGTTGTGGACATTTTGCCGCAACCAAATGATCGCTGGCGTTTATCCGCCACTTCGCCGCCGGGACATCTCTCCGCTGGCTGCTTCGTCGCCAAGGTAAACCCCTAACCTTACCCTAAAACCCCCAAATCTTAACCCCTAATACCAACCCTACCCCTTACCCTAAAAACCCTAAGCTTCTACCTTCAAAACCTTAACCTTTTACCCTAATCTACTAACCTAAAAACCTTAACTCTTTAACCTAACCCCCAACCCTAAAAGCCTTAACCCTTTATTATTATTACTATTATTATTATTACTACTATTATTATTATTACTATTATTACTATTACTATTATTACTATTATTACTATTACTATTATTTTTTGACCCTAATCCCCTACCCTAAAATCTTAACCCCTTACCCTTAAACCCCTATCAATTAACTTATATTGGTGACGTAGCAGCGGCAAAAGGTCCCTCGCCGACTAAACGCCGTCGGAGGCTTGGTCGCGGCGAGACGACCGTGACCAAGTATCCGGCGTCATGCCCGGATTTCCATGGGGCGTCAGACAGAGAGAATATTCCAGAAGCACGAATGATAAATTAATGGTTCTCTGTGCTATTCATAGTGATGAACTCTAACGCCTGAACCCGACGCTGGGTAACTCCAATGAGGAAATGAATGAACACCCTGGTGCTCACAGCAAAGTATCAGGGCACAGAAACGCACAACGCTTAGGCCGCGGTCCCAGTCTGCACTGTAGCACGCGCCCCTGCAAAACCACCGCCATGCACCCCCCGTCGCAATCTCCTGCATGTCACCTGAGGACCGCAGATCGCGGTTTTGGGAGCCCTGCTTTAAAGAGTTTGCCAATTGCTGCATTAGACAGATGGCCTGGGTTGTGTTAGCGTAGATGGTGTAATTCGCTCCAGGCAGTTCTGCTTGATCGCCTCTATTGATTATACACTCAAATGTATTGTGCGAGCCGATGACCCAAGTAGAAAAAAGTTTGGTTTTCAAAATGTGTGTGTGTGTATTTAGGTTATGGGGGGTGAATGTGTGTGTGTATGTGTATTTAGGTTATGGTGGGTGAATGTGTGTGTGTGTGTGTGTGTATTTAGGTTATGGTGGGTGAATGTGTGTGTGTATGTGTAGGTTATGGTGGGTGAATGTGTGTGTGTGTGTGTGTGTGTGTATTTAGGTTATGGTGGGTGAATGTGTGTGTGTATGTGTATTTAGGTTATGGTGGGTGAATGTGTGTGTGTATGTGTATTTAGGTTATGGTGGGTGAATGTGTGTGTGTGTATGTATTTAGGTTATGGTGGGTGAATGTGTGTGTATGTGTATTTAGGTTATGGTGGGTGAATGTGTGTGTGTATGTATTTAGGTTATGGTGGGTGAATGTGTGTGTGTATGTGTATTTAGGTTATGGTGGGTGAATGTGTGTGTGTATGTGTATTTAGGTTATGGTGGGTGAATGTGTGTGTGTGTATTTAGGTTATGGTGGGTGAATGTGTGTGTGTATTTAGGTTATGGTGGGTGAATGTGTGTGTCTATGTGTATTTAGGTTATGGTGGGTGAATGTGTGTGTGTGTGTATTTAGGTTATGGTGGTGAATGTGTGTGTGTGTATTTAGGTTATGGTGGGTGAATGTGTGTGTGTGTATTTAGGTTATGGTGGGTGAATGTGTGTGTGTGTGTTTGTGTATTTAGGTTATGGTGGGTGAATGTGTGTGTGTATGTGTATTTAGGTTATGGTGGGTGAATGTGTGTGTGTATTTAGGTTATTGTGGGTGAATGTGTGTGTGTGTGTGTATTTAGGTTATGGTGGGTGAATGTGTGTGTGTGTATTTAGGTTATGGTGGGTGAATGTGTGTGTGTATGTATATTTAGGTTATGGTGGGTGAATGTGTGTGTGTATGTGTATTTAGGTTATGGTGGGTGAATGTTTGTGTATGTGTATTTTAGTTATGGTGGGTGAATGTGTGTGTGTATGTGTATTTAGGTTATGGTGGGTGAATGTGTGTGTGTATGTGTATTTAGGTTATGGTGGGTGAATGTGTGTGTGTATGTGTATTTAGGTTATGGTGGGTGAATGTGTGTGTGTATGTGTATTTAGGTTATGGTGGGTGAATGTTTGTGTATGTGTATTTAGGTTATGGTGGGTGAATGTGTGTGTGTATGTGTATTTAGGTTATGGTGGGTGAATGTTTGTGTATGTGTATTTAGGTTATGGTGGGTGAATGTTTGTGTGTATGTGTATTTAGTTTATGGTGGGTGAATGTGTGTGTGTATGTGTATTTAGGTTATGATGGGTGAATGTGTGTGTGTATGTGTATTTAGGTTATGGTGGGTGAATGTGTGTGTGTGTACTGCTGCGGCCAAGTTTATTCGAGCATTTGCCCGTTCTTGGCCGCAGCAGTAGCCTGGCGCGCGCCCGAGGGTGACGGGCGCGCGCCGAAGCAGCGGAAGAGCGCCCTCCGATCGGGGCGCTCTCCCTACCGCTGCCAGGTCCGCCGGGTCCCCCGGAACCCCCTGCCGCCGTCCCGCGATCGCGGGACACCAGGGCTCCCTCGGGGAGCCCTGGACGCGCGTGCAGGGGGCGCAGGCTCCCGAAGACGCGTGACCGCGCGTCTATGACGCGCGGCACGCCGAGGGGCGGCCACTAGCAAGCCGGGAAATCTCCTGGCTTGCGGATCTGGCCGCAGTGTAATAAACTGTGTCGCCAGTGTATGTGTATTTAGGTTATGGTGGGTGAATGTGTATGTGTATTTAGGTTATGGTGGGTGAATGTGTGTGTGTGTATTTAGGTTATGGTGGGTGAATGTGTGTGTGTATGTGTATTTAGGTTATGGTGGGTGAATGTGTGTGTGTGTACTGCTGCGGCCAAGTTTATTCGAGCATTTGCCCGTTCTTGGCCGCAGCAGTAGCCTGGCGCGCGCCCGAGGGTGACGGGCGCGCGCCGAAGCAGCGGAAGAGCGCCCTCCGATCGGGGCGCTCTCCCTACCGCTGCCAGGTCCGCCGGGTCCCCCGGAACCCCCTGCCGCCGTCCCGCGATCGCGGGACACCAGGGCTCCCTCGGGGAGCCCTGGACGCGCGTGCAGGGGGCGCAGGCTCCCGAAGACGCGTGACCGCGCGTCTATGACGCGCGGCACGCCGAGGGGCGGCCACTAGCAAGCCGGGAAATCTCCTGGCTTGCGGATCTGGCCGCAGTGTAATAAACTGTGTCGCCAGTGTATGTGTATTTAGGTTATGGTGGGTGAATGTGTATGTGTATTTAGGTTATGGTGGGTGAATGTGTGTGTGTGTATTTAGGTTATGGTGGGTGAATGTGTGTGTGTATGTGTATTTAGGTTATGGTGGGTGAATGTTTGTGTATGTGTATTTAGGTTATGGTGGGTGAATGTGTGTGTGTGTATTTAGGTTATGGTGGGTGAATGTTTGTGTATGTGTATTTAGGTTATGGTGGGTGAATGTGTGTGTGTATTTAGGTTATGGTGGGTGAATGTGTGGTATGTGTATTTAGGTTATGGTGGGTGAATGTGTGTGTGTATGTGTATTTAGGTTATGGTGGGTGAATGTTTGTGTATGTGTATTTAGGTTATGGTGGGTGAATGTGTGTGTGTGTATTTAGGTTATGGTGGGTGAAAGTTTGTGTATGTGTATTTAGGTTATGGTGGGTGAATGTGTGTGTGTGTATTTAGGTTATGGTGGGTGAATGTGTGTGTGTGTGTGTGTGTGTGTGTGTGTGTGTGTGTGTGTGTGTGTGTGTGTATTTAGGTTATGGTGGGTGAATGTGTGTGTGTATGTGTATTTAGGTTATGGTGGGTGAATGTTTGTGTATATGTATTTAGGTTATGGTGGGTGAATGTGTGTGTGTGTATTTAGGTTATGGTGGGTGAATGTTTGTGTATGTGTATTTAGGTTATGGTGGGTGAATGTGTGTGTGTGTGTGTATTTAGGTTATGGTGGGTGAATGTGTGTGTGTGTATTTAGGTTATGGTGGGTGAATGTGTGTGTGTATGTGTATTTAGGTTATGGTGGGTGAATGTTTGTGTATATGTATTTAGGTTATGGTGGGTGAATGTGTGTGTGTGTATTTAGGTTATGGTGGGTGAATGTGTGTGTGTATGTGTTTTTAGGTTATGGTGGGTGAATGTTTGTGTATGTGTATTTAGGTTATGGTGGGTGAATGTGTGTGTGTGTATTTAGGTTATGGTGGGTGAATGTGTGTGTGTGTGTATTTAGGTTATGGTGGGTGAATGTGTGTGTGTGTATTTAGGTTATGGTGGGTGAATGTGTGTGTGTATGTGTTTTTAGGTTATGGTGGGTGAATGTTTGTGTATGTGTATTTAGGTTATGGTGGGTGAATGTGTGTGTGTGTGTGTGTGTGTGTGTGTGTGTGTGTGTGTGTATTTAGGTTATGGTGGGTGAATGTGTGTGTGTATGTGTATTTAGGTTATGGTGGGTGAATGTTTGTGTATGTGTATTTAGGTTATGGTGGGTGAATGTTTGTGTATGTGTATTTAGGTTATGGTGGGTGAATGTGTGTGTGTGTATTTAGGTTATGGTGGGTGAATGTGTGTGTGTATGTGTATTTAGGTTATGGTGGGTGAATGTGTGTGTGTGTATGTGTATTTAGGTTATGGTGGGTGAATGTGTGTGTATGTGTATTTAGGTTATGGTGGGTGAATGTGTGTGTGTGTATGTGTATTTAGGTTATGGTGGGTGAATGTGTGTGTATGTGTATTTAGGTTATGGTGGGTGAATGTGTGTGTGTGTATGTGTATTTAGGTTATGGTGGGTGAATGTGTGTGTGTGTATGTGTATTTATGTTATGGTGGGTGAATGTGTGTGTGTGTATTTAGGTTATGGTGGGTGAATGTGCGTGTGTGTGTGTATTTAGGTTATGGTGGGTGAATGTGTGTGTGTGTGTGTGTGTGTGTATTTAGGTTATGGTGGGTGAATGTGTATGTGTATTTAGGTTATGGTGGGTGAATGTGTGTGTGTGTGTGTGTATGTGTATTTAGGTTATGGTGGGTGAATGTGTGTGTGTGTATTTAGGTTATGGTGGGTGAATGTGCGTGTGTGTGTGTATTTAGGTTATGGTGGGTGAGTGTGTGTGCATATAGCAAATAAAAATATTACTTGTGATCACATTCAGGTCTGCAACCCTACCTTTCACCATTATCACCTAGCATCCAGTGCTTCCACTGCAGCAAAGGATTCTGGGAAATGACATGCAAATGGGCACGCAGTGCCACCTTTTGCCTTAAATCCATTATTACATGGAACCCTAATGCCAATTCTCTCTTATAAAATTTGGGTGAGAAATCTTCAACGTTTTCGGAATTCTGAGTAGTAACTTGAGAATGAGCCCCCAGGGTGTGTCACGGTGAAATGGCGTGCTACACCCGCCCTACTCTCACAATGAGCGCGTCTCCCACTGTGTATGTCCCGCTGCAACGCTTCAGTGGGGGTAATAGTATCGGCGACATCTGTAGCTCCCCGTGCACGAAACAGCTGGGATTTGGAGTATTAACTGGTTGCGCATTTCTTTCCCATATCAACTGCAGCTATTAACATTAGGAGTGTAGCACACTCGGGGCCATGTCTCCTAAACTGTGCCAGGCTGTAAGGCAACTTATAGACCGTCAATGTTTTCTTTAAGTATTTGGAATACTGCTGCCTTTTTTTTTAATATGCGCACAGTATATTCAAGGCGTTGGTGGAACTGCATCCTCGTCCATGCAACTCAATGTCCTGTGCGGTGCTGGAGTGCGGGGGCGCTCAACTCCCGTCCTAAAGACCCCCTCCAACAGGTCAGGTTTTAAGGCTATGCCAGCTTCAGCACAGGTGCCTCAATCAGTGGCTCAGTTTTTGACTGAACCGTGAAGGTGAATATTAAGGCGCGAACAACTAAAAGTGAAATAAAAAACCCGCGAATGTGTAGAACTAATATAAGTCAGGAGTGTGTATGCTGGTATGAATGTACCATCTATATATACCTCTTCATATTGAACTGGGCGAAACGCGGAGAGTGCTGCCTTTTGGTCTTGGAGTCGACCCGTACCTTACCATCCCTGCAGCCGTGACGTCGCACGCTCCGACGGGCGCGAGAGAGCAGAGACAAGCTCCAACCATAGCCCACGAGCAGTGAAAGATTGCAGAACCAAGGGGGGCGGTGAGCAGTGCGGTGACCCTTCAATTCGCTTATTAAGTGATATATGCCTGTATTTTACTGCACATTGTAAGTGCACATTTTATATATTTTACATAAAGATTTGGTCTATCAGTCTGATCGCACTATGTAGCTTTTTCCTATCTCTCCCATATTGTGTCTCATCATCGATTGTGCCATTGAGGGGGGTCCCTGTCAACACACATCAAATACGGGTAGCAGCCCTTCTTGCAAGTGCCTTTTATCCATCTGCATCCTGTGAGTAGGCTGGGCATACGAGCCAAGAATATACAGAGTGCCGTACCTCAGATTTTCATACATCTGCACTTATATTGTGTGTTTTGTTTGTCTTTTCTCCCTTATATGCTCCCCCTGGATTGTTTGTCAGTTTTTGACTGAGCCACTGAATGAGCCACCTGTGCTGAAGCTGGGATATCCTTAAAACCTGACCTGTTGGGGGGGTCCTTGAGGACGGGAGAGGAACGTCCCTGCTGTAGTGGATAACCCGCATGTTGCTCTCACGCCTGCCCACTAAAGAGAAGCTTTAAACATTTCCCAGATTCCGGAACCCCCTTTGGCGGTCTGTATCTCGGGAAGCAGGGGGTCCCCGGAGCTGAAATGAATGGGGGTAAGCTGCAGAGACCCTCTGCTTCAATCCTATGTAAAACAAAAGCACCCCTTGGATTGCTTTTTTCCCTTAGGCGAGGGCCATGGTCAAAAAGACCGTGCTGAGCCGCTCTGAGGGGAAACATCATCCCTATCAGCGCGGCTTTAGACGGCGCTTCCGCAGGCGTGCGGAGGCGTGGGGAATTTCAGCCGACAGCCCATTTAATTTTTCCCGCCGAGGGAAGCGCAGGGCCGGTCACGTGACCGCCAAAGGCCAATGGCAGTCCGTGACGTCGGCGCCGTGACGTGGCGCGCTAGCCCCACCTCCCGCTCTGCCTCCAGCCCCGCCTCCCACCCGGCACACAAGCGCGCTCGCTGACGCTCATGCAGGGACACGAAAAAGCTCCTGCTTGAGCAGGAGAGCATGAGCGTCAGCGCTCTTGTTTGTCACCATGTCCGAGGCCTTACATTTATGAGGAGTTCTCATGTTGGACCCTCAACCTGCAATGCTGGCCCCTTAAGGGTTACAAGGTATCAAAGCCTGCAACAAACCCCGTCTTCAAGACCAAACCGAGACGTCTGCACTACTCTCCTGTGTGTGGAAGGCACCAGTGGTTCTTGGAAGGTCACCTAGAGGCTTTTGCTGTCTTGGCACTGTTTTTCATAGCACAGCTAAATATCTCCCTTACATGCAGTTCTGGAAGGGACGTGGCTGTTTCCAATGATAAATTGTCTACCACGACCCAGCAACATTAATCAACAACACGTATGTTTATTTGCTGGCCGCTCATATTATTTGATTTCACTGCAAGCACAATGTCACCGAAGGTCACCAGGAAAAGAATGTAACGCCCTACACAGCTACCACTGGTGGAAATGCCTTTAGACGTTGTGGTGCTGCGGCTATTTTAAAGAGATGGCTTACTGCAAAGTTTTTTGGGGGGGTGATCACTTTTTCATCCAAACGAGGGTAGAACGGCAAATTTGTTAATAAAACAAAGAAGTCGTGGTAGTCTGTGTTTGTAAATAAAGACAGAGTGGTACATCCAGGCCCTTTAGCAACATCCCACTTCAATGGCTGATTCCTACCGGGATGCTTGAATGCAGGGGTGGCCAACTTCAGTCCTCAAGAGCCACCAACAGGTCAGGTTTTCAGTATATTCCTGATTCAGCACAGGTGGCTCAATCAGTGGCTCAGTCAAAGAGTGAGCCACCTGTGCGGAAGCAGAGATATCCTGAAAACCTGACCTGTTGGTGGCCCTTGAGGACTAAAGTTGCTTTAAATGACCGATTCTCTCCAAAGTGATGATGCGCCCTAGTTTTCTAACCGTGGTCCCCTTTTTCTTTTGACAATTAATGAAGATGTCGGGGTTCTTTCCAAAAAAGATATTTTGAGTGGGTGCTGTGTGTAGGGCAATTATGAATAATCATGTAACCTATCCCTGTTCATTGGACACTGCAGCCCTCTGTTAAATAAGCTGCTTCCCTGTGCTAGAAATCTGCTCCATTCATAGAAACGGGACTCAAATCTGCTCTAGCACGGGGAAGACAGCATCATTGCATATTGGGTCTGAATAAGGGTCTGTGTTGTTGTGCTCTGTATTGCAGAATAGAAAATGTCAGACATGGAGAGAGAGAGAGAATAGATGTAGTTTTTAGCACGCATTGCTGCTTTTAAAGGTGCAATACTGTCAAAGAAAAATCCTATCGCCACACTTTGGAAAGCCTTGCTTGCGGGGGGATAGATCAACATGGCAGATCGACGCAGATGGTGCTTTAATCCCAGGCCGATGTCATTGCCCTCACTTGGGAAAGGGGAGGCAATAAACAGAAAGAAGGAGCCAAGCAGGGGATTCTGGGAGATTAAATCGCTAAACCAGGCTGGCCATCAGCTGTCGAGCAGGAGGGAGCCGGTGGGTGCGGGTAGGTTGTGATCCGGGGAAGAGGAAGGCCCCCCCCCCTGGTCAGCTGGATGATCCTGGAACTCACCACCTAATGCGGACATGCTATCAAATCCAGTTTTCCTGAGCAGCAATGCTTAAAGTGGCATCCCTGCCAGGACTATAATGCACTCATGGCAGACACATGTTTAAAGGGGTCACATCTGCGTGATGCTGTTTTTACAAAAATGTGCTACCTATAAGTATGTTTAATCATTTCTTTAGTTAGTTCGTAAACATGCTGAGATTTGGGAGGGGTACTAATCCCATTTGTCATTGGTTACTCAACAAGAGTTTGCACAGGCAACCCCCACTCCACTCCCCCTCCTATTATCTTTATTGGCTCTATAAGTACAGGGTGTTCTACGGGTTAATAAAACTTTAAAACACCCCCATTCAGAAGTCCCTAATAAATGCCATTTGTAATTAATTTTCAGAGGAACCATAAAGCCAAACCTTTTTGCTTTTAGCATTGTGAGCTTAGTTTAAGGGAGCCAGTGGGTTGTTTTTTGGGGGCGGCTATGTGGGATGGAGCATTGCACCTTTTAAGACTTTATACATCTGTAGGTTTTGAGATAACGTGGGGAATAAATTCAGCTCATACTTGTATTTAGCTGCTCTTTCATCTAGTGTTTAGCAAAAAAGTTCATTAGAGAGGGGATTGCGCACTAAAATGTTCTCCTAGCCATCACGATGGAGCTAAATTAGGAACATGACCCACTGAAAAATTATGTTCTGGATCAATAAACTTGTGACAGCCAATTGGATTTGTAAATGAAATGGCCAAAAAGCCAACACTACAGAGACACTGCAACCATCGATCCCTTTTATTAGGCAGATACACGGATATTGAAGAAACATCTGCATTGCCAGGCCTGGGTGTCTCATGCTGCTTGTGAATATTTAATTGCTCCCTAATATAGCCTGTTCATATCGATCGTCATGCAGAGCTACCGCGGCATATTGAGTGCAGTTGATGTGGTCTACTTAGATTTTGAAAAGGCTTTTGATGCGGTGCCACACAAGAGGTTAATGGGCAAAATCAAGGAAATTTGGTCTCGGTAAAAATATTTATCTGGATTGAAAACTGGTTGAAGGACAGACAGCAGAGAGTTGTCATAAATGGAACTTTTTCAGGTTGGGCGAAGGTCGTGAGTGGAGTACCTCAGGGATCGGTACTGGGACCCCTGCTTTTTAACTTGTTTATTAATGACCTTGAGGTTGGGATCGAGAGCAAAGTCTCCATCTTTGCTGATGATACTAAATTGTGTAAGGTAATAGAATCGGAGCAGGATGTAATTTCCCTCCAGAAGGACTTGGAGAGACTGGAAATGTGGGCAGGTAAATGGCAGATGAGCTTTAATACATATAAATGTAAGGTTATGCATTTGGGGGAAAAGAATAAACAGGCGATTTACAACTTAAATGGGATAAATTGGGGGAATCCTTGATGGAGAAGGATTTAGGAGTGCTTGTAGACAGCAGGCTTACTGTAGCAATAATGCCCAAAGTCATGCAGTAGCTGCATAGGCAAACAAGATGTTATCTTGCATTAAACGGTGAATGGATGACAGGAAAGTAAACACAATTATGCCCCTTTACAAAGCATTAGTAAGACCACACCTTGTGTGGAGTACAATTTTGGGCACCACTCCATAGAAAAGACATTATGGAACTAGGAAAAGTGCAGAGAAGAGCCACCAAATTAATAAAGGGGATGGACATTCTTACTTATGAGGAGAGGCTAGCTAAATTAGATTTATTTACATTACAAAAGAGGTGTCAGAGAGGGGATATGATAACTATATACAAATATATTCGGGGACATTACAAGGAGCTTTCAAAAGAACTATTCATCCCAACGGGCAGTACTAAGGACTCGGGGGCCATCCTTTAAGGTTTGAGGAAAGGAGATTTCACCAGTAACAAAGGAAAGGGTTCTTTACAGTAAGGGCAGTTAAAATGTGGAATTCATTACCCATGGAGACTGTGATGGCAGATACAATAGATTTGTATCTGATTGCCAATATTTGGAGTCAGGAAGGAATTTGTTTTTTCCCTTATGAGATATCATTGGATGATGTGTCACTGGGGTTTTGTGTTTGCCTTCATCTGGATCAAAATGCTGTAAATATAAATATATGATAAGTATCTGTTGTCTAAATGTGGCATACTGTAGGTTGAACTTGATGGACATATGTCTTTTTTCAACGTCGTCTGCTATGTAACTATGAGTGTGGTAGGCATATCTATCAGTTTTAGGCACCAAAATGGTAATTAGGCAGTACAGTTGGAATAAGTATCCCAGCGTGGGTTTAACTTTCCAATATGTAGGTATTAAATATACGATATTATGCATCGTAGGGGTTAACTGGTTTATGCCTTTAACATAGTGGCTATTATAAAAAGTATTTAATGCATGTATCACACCCCTCTTTAGTAATATAGTATTACAACAGCAGTTCTTTCTATCAAACTCCTCCATTTTTAAAGCATGGAAACCAGGGAGGTTTTCCAGAGCTGAACCGCACTATATTTTAGCTCTAGGGTCCCCCAGTTCCCACTTGCAGTTTTATTTTTATTAAAGGGCTTTAAATGGCAGCACAGTAGGAAGCCGCTAACTCGAGGGGTCCCAACCTTTTTGTGCCCAAGGGCACACTTGAAAGTTCAGGAGAGAGTGGCGGGCACCAACCAATTAACGTAAGCCATTTTTCTTTATCCCACAACCCCCCCCACCTCCTCGCACAGCATAATACCCTACAATCCCCCCCCTCCCCCGCACAGCACAATACCCCACAACTCCCCTCCTCCCACAGCATAATACCCCACAATCTCCCCCGCCTACAGCACAATATCCCACAACCCCCTCCACAGCACAATACCCCACAATTCCTTCCCCAGAGCACAATACCCCACAAAATCCCCTCCGCCTCCCACAGCACAATACCCCACAATTCCTTCCCCAGAGCACAATACCCCACAAAATCCCCCCCGCCTCCCACAGCACAATACCCCACAATTCCTTCCCCAGAGCACAATACCCCACAAATCCCCCCCTCCTCCCACAGCACAATACCCCACAATTCCTTCCCCAGAGCACAATACCCCACAAAATCCCCCCCGCCTCCCACAGCACAATACCCCACAATTCCTTCCCCACAGCACAATACCCCACAAAATCCCCCCCCCTCTTCCCACAGCACAACACCCCACAATCCCCCCCCCTCTTCCCACAGCACAATACCCCACAATCCCCCCACCACACACACACTTTACCATGTACTGGATGCCTCCTGTGCCACGCTGGCCCCTGTGTTCTGGTGACATTGAAAGGCAGGGGTACATGGAAGTGCAAATATTATAGGGCTACTGTAGGTCAAAGGGCTAAATGCATGTACGACGTGGTTTGTGAGGTAGCATTACGCGGCTATGGAAATTCTTCATTGTAAAGATGACTATCCAGGTGGGTCTTTAAGATGGAGAAATATGGGGCATGATGGATAGTGAGGTGAAGAGCGTTCGAGGGGTGGGGGCAGTGAGAGACATTTCTGGTGTGATTGCAGGAGAGACACGGCACAGAGAGACAAATGGGTTGCTAGCCCACTCCTGCACTGAAGAGGTTAGACCGGGGTGGCCAACTCCCGTCCTCAAGACCCCCCAACAGGTCAGGTTTTAAGGATATCCCTGCTTCAGTACAGGTGGCTCAATCAGTGGCAGTGAAAACATTACCTGCTGGTGGCCCTTAGGAACCCCTGCATTAAGTGCTTCCTCTTCATTTCAACATCAGCAGAGGTCCATGTGATTCCTACACAAGCGACCATGTGATGTTCGATAGCCGTGGCATTGAATATCTGTCTACAATACGAATAATGCCCTGGATGCCTTTCCCTCGTCCGCTATGAAATCCCGGTGAGAAATCGGGGCTGCAGAGGCTCTCCGTTACACTTCAACGCCATCTCTGTGCAATATGTTGCTCTCCTCAATGGACTGGAGTTGGCTACCCTTGGGTTAGGCCTTCGTGAAGATGGCTCTGAGTGTGCTGATGATCTGACCTACTCTTTGTTGCAGGTGTCTCTCTGTAATGCCACCGCACAGGGCAAGGATTGTACGTTCACTTTCTGCCACCTCATCTAGGCAAAGGTATGTGAACTTTTCTTGTAACTTACTGTATGTCTGGCAAAGAATCACACCAATGTCAATGTCATAGTTGAGCCACATAATGCTAAGTAATTGGCGAAGGGACAGAACCGGACCACCCCAGATACCCCAGTGAGTAATGCACAAAAGTAAACAGAATCTGACCTGGGAACTCACAATCTAATTGGTGTATTGGGAGGTACATAGAGACTGAAGTAGTACATTGACGTGCAAATGTTATAGGGGAAGATCAAGAGGGTGAGTGTATTCAGACTGCAGCCCATCGCATGGTCACATTACACTGCAATGGAAGTGCCTCCTTGGAAAGCTGGGGCTTGAAGATGGGGAGGGAAGGGGATTGCTGGATAGTTGCTGGTAGAGAGTTCCAGAAGTAGGGAGCAGTGTGAGAGACAGATTTCAGGCAGAGAAAAATGCTGCGACTGAGAGGAACGTGGTATGTGAGCAGGGATATAATGAGAGGTGGGAGTGGAGATATAAAGAGGGGGGGAGAGGAGGGAAGAGCCTTAAAGGAGTAATAATTCATGCAGAAGTTTTTTTATTTCTTATTTTTTTAACATGGGATTGAAGCAGGGAGTCTCTGGAGCTGAACCCCATTAATTTCAGCTCTGGAGGCACCCCAGCTTCCTGAGATACCGGCACCCCATACAGAGGTCTGTATCTCAGCAAAGTTTAAAGCTCCCGCGACACACTGGCCAATAGGGAAGTGAACTGAGATGACATCAGAGCTTCCTATTGGCCCGCAGGGGGCGCGGAAGCTCTGAAACTCCGCCATTACGTGAACCTTGCTAGAAAAGCGGAGTGGCTACCGGCACCCCCTATGCAGGTAAGTATCTCTGGTTGCAGGGGGTCTCTGGATTGATGGTGTTCAGCTCCCGAGCCCCCCCCGCTTCAATCATATGTTAACAATTTTTTTAAATTGCCCGCTTGGTTTGTTGTTTTATCAGAGAAAAGGACAATTTTGTAGGTGATCAGAAATGTAATGACAACTAGCCAAGGGATCGGAGGAGATAGGCAGAGAGCGACCTCAGGGGGAGCATTATAATCCCAGCGCAGAGTTTTAGAAACAAAATATGTTGTAAGGAAGAGAAGTGTGAGGCAGGAAGTCCGGATAACAGAAGGTTGCAGTGATCGAGATAGGACAGAAGAAAGGCGTGGGTTAGAGTGTTAGCTGTAGGGTGACTGAGCAGAGAGGGATCCTAGCAATGTCCCAGAGTTAGAGACAGAGTCTGCGGGTCTTTGCTTTCCCCTAACCACACTTTGCCACCACCTTGTGCCTCCTGCTTACACAAATTAAGGATTTCAGTCAGGCACTGGCAAGAATACAGAGAGGAATCGACATATTGATTTTTGTATGTATTCTCGCTTGGCTTCTTGATGTCTGTTCCCTGCTCACTGCACCTAAGCTTAACAATGTGCCCTTTCCCTACTATGTTATTGTATCCTGCATCAAAAGGCCTTGATTTTTAGACTTAAAAAGAGATACAGTGTCTATAACACTGCACATACGCACACGTGTATGTATGTATGTATGTATGTATGTATGTATGTATGTATGTATGTATGTATGTATGTATGTATGTATGTATGTATGTATGTATGTATGTATGTATGTATGTACAGCATGTATGTATGTATGCATGAATACATACATACATACCATCACGTTTTAAATTATGGTGGGTAAAAAAGGCAACAAGAAACCTCCACCGTATTGCATATAGCAAATAAAAAGATCAGTTGTGAGCACATTCACGTCTCAGACAGGTCTGCAACCCTGCCTTTCACCATTATCCCCAGCATACAGTGCTCCCACTGCAGCAAGGGATTCTGGGAAATGACATGCAAATAAGCACACAATGTGTCACCTTTTGTCTGAAAATCCATTGTTACATGGAGCCCATATAAGCTCATGCTCGCTGTTAACAGCTTTAAAAGCACAGATGCAAAGCCAGAGAAACCATTCACAGGCATGTTTCAACCTTATGGGCTCCATGTAACCATGGATTCTCAGTCTCTCTCTCTCTCTCTCTTTCTCTCTCTCTTTCTCTCCATAAATTTTATTGGGGATTGCTGTTCTAAGTAATATAGTACAATGAGGAGGATGTGTGATCGGTAAATGACGGCATAAGGCAAGGGAGGTCCTGCTCCAATGAGCTACTTCCTGTGGGGTCAGTGTTGCAATGATGTTTCCTGAGAAGATATTCTCGCACTCGGAGTCCTATTTCTCTATCCGTTCCTGTATTGCCTGATTGGTTGTCTGTGGAGATTCCTCATTGCTCTTGATGGTTGTTCTGTCTTCATTTATGATTTGGGATTCAAAAGCATTAGGGGTAGCAGCTAGAAATGGCACAGGACACCATTAACCCCTCTATTTCCCATTGTTTTCAAATGTGTTACTATCCTCTCTGACAGTAGGGGGGCTAAAATGTGTGTGCATGCCAATGTTATATGCCATAGCACTTCCACTTTTGTTGCATATTCAATATACACTGTAGAATTGATTGGGCTGGGCTTCATCCTATGAGGTGCGGTGTACAGATGCAGCGGCCGTTATTTTAAGTCATCACGGCTCCGTTTTCGTGTGCGCTGCTGTACTCCATGCGGCATGAACGCAGCCAATCGCCCCAGGCACACAGGTTTATCGCGCGCGCTTTGTTTGAATTTTATGGATTGTGTGCAATTATATGCAATGAAATGAATGAATTGTAATGTGTACAGTACTGTGCTACTGTGTCAATTTCAGGTGTTTAAAAACCAGAACACTGAAATGCCATTTTATGCACTCGCAGTACGGCTGGAAGTATTCCCGCGCCATCACATGGGTATTCCGAAGTATATACTGCGTGATTTCGTCAAATTATGGCCGCTGCATCTGTATATTCTGCGCGCTGCATGAAGTCAAAGCACAGCAGAATCAATGGATTATAAACAATGTACATGTATTCACAATAAGAGCCGATATATTAGGCTAAGGCCCCGTTGCACGCGTCCGCACGGCTGTCTTGCTTGCCGGCGGCGCGTGCAACTCACTGCACCGCGATCTGCAGGAAACTTTTTTCGGAGCGGGGGGGGGGCGTAACCAAACGGGTCGGGTGGGCGGGGCCATGACGAGGGGGAGCGCGGCCATGACGTGTGTCCGTGTGCTAGAGTGGAATATAAAATTGACATACGGTACCTCCACAGTTTAATCGGGTGCTGTAAAGTCCCCCCCCCCGTCCACCCCCCCTCAGTTTGCCCTGAAGCCGGGCCCCGTCCCCCAGGCCCTGCATGTAAATGAGTGTGAGGACAGGCATGTGTCCCGCTCCCCGCAGCCTCCCTGCTCCCCGAAGCCTCCCCTCCTCCTCCTCTCCTCATTGCCAGGGGTTCCCCCATCCCGTGCATCTGCTTACACTGCAGACTATGAAGAGAGAGTCTGTAGGAGGGAGAAGGGGGGCTCCCTTGGTGCTGCAGCTGCTTTCCCTCTCCTCCCCGCTCCCCGAAGCCTCCCCTCCTCATTGGCTCACAGCCACACCACGTGACGCGTCGCCGCTTGGGATTACAATTCTCTTCTATCCCCTGCCGGCTGACGCGTCACAGCGTGTAGTGAGCAGTGCAGGGAGGAGGGACTGGGACCGGCTCGGGAGGGCACCATCACATGGTGAGTAGCGCTCACGCGGCCGCCCGCACCACCGGGCGCAGCGGGTCCCAGCCCTTAGAATGATTCACAAAGCTTCATAAAGTAGCAGGGACGGGATTAATAGCTTTCTGTTTTTTCCCCCCTTTTCAAGATATGAACAAATATGCAGGTTGCAGATCAGATTAACAAGTGCTGTCGCAATCAGGGTAATTATTTTAGATAAACACACAGATACCCAGCAAGCTCTCAGAATCCCCCCCCCCCCAAATTACCACCAAATATATATATGTATATAAGTGTCAAAAGGAGTGTTAGTGGGCGAGGCTAATTGTATAAAACAAGAAACAAAGAAGTCCAGAGCAACATCCAATGTGAGAAAAATACACAGTGAAATAACTATATATCTCTTGAAAAAAGGGTCATTTAGTTAACCCTTTGGCCAAAGCGTTTAATTTTAATCAGTTCGTGTCTAGGACCTGCGATATTATGGTCATGCCTTGAAAGGGGCTCACAGGTTTACACGCTTTGGCCAAAGGGTTAACTAAATGACCCTTTTTTCAAGAGATATATAGTTATTTCACTGTGTATTTTTGTCACATCGGATGTTGCTCTGGACTTCTTTGTTAACTATTTTAGATGCAGAAACTTAAACCCCTTTAGTAAGACATTGCCATGCAAGGGTAGGTAATTAGGATAGTGTTGGGGTTATTATACCATTAGTAACCATAACTGTTATGGAATTGTGCACTCTGGTTAGTAAGGTGTTCATATTTTATTACATTTTTATTTATTTAGTTTCTTCCAGCCAGTATAGGGCAGCTTTGGTTATTATAGCCACCGCTGTGATATACTGTATACAGCCAAATCGGCCTCCTGGACTAAGTGAAAATAGATAGGAGAACCAGATCGCGATTATGTTACAACAGCTGTTCAGAGTTTATTGAACATCATGTGCAATTGGACTTCTTTACATGCAAATCATCTTATTGGCGAATAGATTTGTGCGGTTACGGGCGAACAGGCTTCACCATTTATTGAGATTTCCGTGAGTTGTTGCCAGTTTTAAGGAACGCCAACTGAGCTCCACATCATCGGACTTTGGTTCATGCCTTGTTTTGTAACTCTAATCCCAATGCATTGTCATCGACTGCAGTCCTTTTTCTCTATAGAAAATGGAAGCCCAGAGCTTCATGTTGGCTATATTGACAGGAGCGATAAATCTCACCTTCGGCGTTATAATGGAGTATACGGGACATATTTAATAAAGGGTGTATCACGCAATGGAACTTTCCAACCTAGATCACTATGGCTGTCTCCACCTTCCAACTCAACGTAATACATCTCTTTAAGAGTTCCATTCACGCACAATGTATTAGAGTAATGAGTTTGCGTTTCTAACATGCGGGTTTTTCTTAACTCTGTGCCTGAGACACCGTGTTATCATATAAGAGGTAGATGGCCACTTCCCTTTCATCTAATGAACCACTCGTATTCTACTCTTCTTGCCCCAGCAGATCTACTCATAAGAAGCCGGCTTTAGTAATCACATAACCTCTTCGCTATCATGCAGCACATTTTTAATTGTGTTGATTTTTAGAAGTGAATAAGAATAATACACGAATATGACATTGAATATTTCTCAATGAATTATGTTAATTAAAGGAGCAGTTTCCATTGGTCGTTTTTATTTTGACCCCCCTTTTTTTACATGGTGGGGAGCAGGAGGTCCGTGGAGCTGAATCGTGCTATTTTACCTGAAAGGGTGCCACCGGTACTGTCCCAGCCAGGGGAAGCAAAATGGTGGTCAATAAGAAGCCATGATGTCTTCCGGCGCGACTTCCTATTGGCCACGTGATGCAGGCAGTGTGATCTTAAGTCGTGGGCTAGCTGGGCTATAGCCAAGGGCACCCGACCTTCCAAGGACACCCGAACTTCCAACGGCGCCTTACCTCCCAAGGGCGCCCAAACTTTCAACGACGCCCAACCTGCCAAGGGCGCCCGACCTGCCAAGGGCGCCCGACCTTTCAGAGGCTCCACAAATACTATCGTCCAAAATGATTTTAAATTCGTAGTTCTAACTGAACGCAGCCAACGTTACTTAATTATCATTTTTCCTCGTCATCACTTGACTTCCCTTCTCTTATCTACTATATATTTGTGAAAGCACTGTATGTTTGTCTGCATGGCCTGTGTCCCTAGGGGAAATCTCATTGGTCCCTTGGGCCGCCCGCCCCCGCACACCTCTCATTGGCCTGAGGCGGAGTGACGGCCCAAAACACACACACACCACCCCCCCACGCTCTCTGCGGCTCTCCCCTCACATAGGCCGCTCCCCCAACTGACCATCCCCGAGAGCGCTCCCCACGGCTCTCACCACCCATAGGACACTCTCTCACCCAGCGCTCTCCCTCACCCGCTCACCCCCCGCTCAACCCCCCCCCCCACACACACACACACACACTCAGCACGCTCTCTGCGGCTCTCCCCTCACACAGGCCGCTCCCCGTCCCCGAGGGCGCTCCTCCGGCTGTCTCCGCCTCTCCCCGCGAGAGGCACAGCACCTCCTCACCGGAGCGTGTCAGCCTCGCCGCGGAGGAGCCCGAGGTGGAGGAGGAGGGCGGCCATGACCCGGAGGAAGAGGAGCGCAGCCGTGTACAAGGTGAGTACACGCAGGGGAATGGGTTATTTACCGCGTCCCTCACTCCCCCTGCCCTTTGCCCCCCCCTACCCCCCTGCCCCTTGCCCCCTGCCCTCCCTTCCCATTGCCCACTGCCCTCCCTCCCCCTGCCCTCCCTCCCCCAGCCCTTTGCCCCCCCGCCCCTCCCTGCCGTTTGCCACCCCCCCGCCCCTCCCTGCCGTTTGCCCCCCCGCCCCTCCCTGCCGTTTGCCCCCCCCGCCCCTCCCTGCCATTTGCCCCCCCGCCCCTCCCTGCCGTTTGCACCCCCGCCCCTCCCTGCCGTTTGCCCCCCTGCCCTTTGCCCTCCCCACCCTTCTACGCCCCTTGGCCCCCCCCCGCCGCCCTTCGACGCCCCTCCCCCCCCGCCCTTCGACGCCCCTCCCCCCCCGCCCTTCGACGCCCCTTCCCCCCCCCCGCCCTTCCACTCCATGCTCCCTGCCCTTCCACGCCCGGGCAACGCCGGGTACATCAGCTAGTCTCTACTAAAAGTCAATGGGGTTTATTCTGTAAGCTCCATTAGTGCTGATAAAGCCCCATTGACTTGAATGGGGCTTTCCGGGTAGATCGCATGGAACAGCGCTAACGGAGCTTACAGAATAAGCCCCAATGACTTTAATCATTGCTGATAACTCATTTTTTTTCTTGGGTAATATTTCACTTATCAAAGGACTTGTTTTAAGAACTTTAAAGTTGCAGTTCCCTCTGCAGGTTTATGTTGTACTCGATTTCTTCACTGTGCTGTTTCCAGCTCTCTGGTTTCCCCCCTGCTCACTGATTTTTGATACTGTGTTTATTACTAAACAATTAGCCTCCAAAAACCACATTGAGGCAGCTAAGCCCCTCCCACTTTGTGACATCACTGGACTTCAATGAGCCTTATCAGAGAAGCTCAGGACAAGAATAGTTTCTCTGATAAGTCTCTTTGAAGCCTGCATGGAAAAAAGCTCTGTGCTGCCTAGTGGAGCTAGGACCAGCAAATTTGGTCATGCCTTGATGTGGCTTGCAGGCTTAAAATGCTTTGGCCAAAGGGTTTAACTAAATGACCCTTTTTCAAGAGCTATACAGTATAGGTATTTCACTGTGTATTTTTGTCATATTGGATGTAGCTTTAGGCTTCTCTGTTTTTTGTTGTATACTGCCTAGTGGAGTGAAGAAAGTTCAAATCGGCAGCAGTGTGAACAGTACTGCAAGTTTTGGGCCTTTCTTAAAATATATGTTAAAAAAATAAATAAAACAGGCGATAAAACTAATATTGATAATCTGCTTTTTAAAGGGCAGATTGAGCTCACTTTCAAGATTGGTTTTGGGAGTACCTTTTAATAAGGAACAATGTTGAAAAATAAGCATCTTAGAGGTTGCATACCAAGCACAGCGATTTGTTTTTATTGGGTATTCATTCATTTTGTATTTTGTCTTCATGTGTTGTGTTGTATAATATTTCTGTGCATAGGGTTGGCACTATAAATAAATACCTGCACACATGAGACTTGAAAGTTTAGATACAAACTAAACAAGTTAAGAACTTTGGAATCCCACCCACAAATATGAATTTTAACCTTACCTTATTTCCAGTTTATCCAGGAGAAAGGGACACCCCGGTTCCACAACTCATCTCACACCCAGCCAATCAGTAACGAGAACTTTGTGCATCATTATTGATACTCTTGCTATCATTTGCCCTGTTATTATCCTCCTAGATAAGAGAGCAGTGGTGCATGTACCGGGAGGGTCTGTAGAGTAGCTTAGTGGTAAAAACACTGCGTATGAAACTGGTGAACGAAGAAACAGGATCCAGAGTGCAAATAAATGCCACGGGCATATGAAATGAAAACCATAAAGATATGGTATGGATGATTGAGCAAGAATTATATGCGATTTTTTCACCCTTGGTAACCATACTGCCTGACTCCCTCACGTAACATGCGAATGAGATACCTACTACCTACAGTATCTACAGTATGCTTTTTCAAGTTGTTCATACAATATCACACTATATATATTTATTGTTTTCATTCCATATGCCCTTGGCATTTATTTGTGCTCTGGATCCTGTTTCTTCGTCCTTTCTTAGACTTGGATCGAGTCTGTATTTAAGGAGCAGCACTATTTACCAGGACTGTATATTTTTACTTGTTATCACGGGTTATTAATTCCTTGTATAATAAGGGGTATTGGTGCTTGAATTTTTTTTCGTCTGTATGAAACTGGTTAACCTGCTTCGAATGCAACCGTCAGTTTTTTGTGCCCTTGGGCAAGTCGCTTTATAAACCTGTGCCTGCTGCGCCCAAAAAAAAGATCTTTGGGGCCAGGATTCATACAGATCTATATACAGAGCTGCAGGAATATGAGAACGTGTTGTTCTTGTAGTTGCTGAAAACAAAGTATTAATACACCTTTTATGTTTCTTTCCAGTGTAACTCCAGCGACTGACAGGATGTCATCCCCAGAGCCACTGAAAGTTCTGTCTCGTTGGTACCTCTATGCAATTCATGGTTACTTCTGCGAGGTGATGTTTACAGCCGCATGGGATTTTGTGGTCAACTACAATTGGAAATTCCCCGGGGTCACCAGCGTATGGGCCCTCTTTATATATGGCACGTCCATTCTCATTGTTGAGAAGATGTACTTGTATTTAAAAGACAAATGTAACATCTTCATAAGATGTTTGATTTACACCTTATGGACATATCTCTGGGAATTTACCACTGGCTACATTCTACGCCAGTTTGACGCCTGCCCGTGGGACTACTCGCAGTTTGACTTTGACTTTATGGGGTTGATCACGCTGGAGTACGCTGTCCCGTGGTTCTGTGCCGCCTTTCTCATGGAGCAGCTCGTCATTAGGAACACCCTCCGCCTACGGTTTGACGAGCACGCAGAGCCGGGCGCCCCTGTGATGACCACTTTATCCCTGGCAAACGGCCACGTCAAACGCGACTAACGATCTCTACCAGAAACATAAAAGGGTTACACTTGAGGAATGCTAATTACCTAGTCTTGCAAGTTTCTTGATGATGTATAATTGACTATAGGTCGCATGAAAAATCTTCTTTTTTAAAAAAAAAAATGATCCATTTTGTTTTTGGCTGCAAAGAGAACGTGTTAATAGCTGCCCGTTGAATCTGTAACTGTGACTTTTTTAACAATGGACACATTTTATCTGCAATCCTTTCTATTAACAAAATGCAGCCTACCATGCAAAAACTAGGAACCTAGCAGAAAGGATACGTTTACGACATTAAGTATAACATTTAGAGATGGGCTTTTAAACTGTTGTGGTGCTTGCAAACAATACCTCCCAGGGAGTCGTTCTACAAAGAACGGTTCTGCACTGCAGGTCAGGATTACGGAGACTCCAAAACTCAGCATTGTACAATGAAAGTCTACGATGTAGACATGTCCTGTCTCTTTATGGTTCCATGGTCTTCCCGCCAAGCTTCATTGCGTCACAAACATCCAACGGTGACTGTCTCCTGCATTTACATAAACCTGTACCTATATTCTTCATTATAGGTAGAACTTTGTTTGGCTTCTTTTTTTTTTTTTACTGCTTGTTGAATGCTGATATCCTGAATACAAATACCGGCTTATTGGCCAACCACTCAGGTCTTCTCCTCACCTTAGAACTCATTCAAACAGCTGTCGCAGGTAAAGTACCAGATTTTGCTCATGCAAGACACGGCCAATGCCAGAAAGAGTGGCTTGCTGTATACTGAAACTCTTCCATCTATAAAGGTTTTCTATGTTAATGGAGATCCATCCATTGCCAAGAACGGGATTTGATACACTGCAAGACGATGCTCCTGTAGATAGGATAGGTGATGTCCTTAAGAATCCTCAGAATCTACAATAATTAAAGCAGTTTGCAAAAGAAAAAACCTTATAACAAAGCTGTTCTGGAGGAACTGTTATGTGTGTGATCTATGGGAATTACATGATACTCATGTACTGTATGCTACTGGGAAATACGAAAAGTGATTGTTTACTAACCTGCTATGAGAACTAATTATGCTAGCAGGGGGGTTTCAAGTGTTGAAACAACAGTTTTTTGTTTTTAAAATGTTGTATCACAAAGTGTCATAAGGAGGATGTGTTGTAAATACTTGAGCAGTACTTACCAAACTGTATATTTGCAAGTTCTACATTTGCACTTAAATCTTGCTATGGCCTTGTTGTGCTACAATTCACTTATGGATTCCATGTAACACAGCTGATATGCAGGGGGAATAACCCACCTGTTACATGACACTGAAATGCTGGTCATTCTCACCTTAAAGATGTACTCTGCTAATTGAATTATTTGGCATGCAGTGACTTTAAAACCTATACCAATTAATTGAAGAGCATTGAAAAAGAGCAGTGGTAGTGCAATAGAGGGACATCCTGTTCAACACAGGAGGACCAAGCTCTTTTCAAATGGTTTAAGCAATAAGGAAGAAACAAGAGAATTTTTTTTTTTTTAACCCCCTTATTGCTTAAAAAAATAAAAAGTGAAGCAGTGAATTCATAGCTAAAAAGCAGGGGAACTCTGTATCAATACACTGTGATCACTGTGGATACCACATACATAGATTAGATAAAGGTTTTCCGTAACCTTTTAGCTAGTACCATAATGTCAAAGAAATAAAGTAAATAAACTTTACTATTTAATGGCTTGTGTATTTATTCACTTGATCTCGTAGTTGCTTAGAAACAAAGAATGACATTTCCACATTACATAGTTACATAGTTACATAGTTACATAGTTACATAGTAGATGAGGTTGAAAAGAAGACATGCGTCCATTAAGTTCAACCTATGCTAAATTTAGACAACAGATACTTTATCCTATATCTATACTTACTTATTGATCCAGAGGAAGGCAAACAGAAAACCCCAGTGTCATATCATCCAATGATATCTCATAAGGGGAAAAATTAATTCCTTCCTGACTCCAAGAATTGGCAATCGGATTAATCCCTGGATCAACATCCTTCCCATGTATACTTATTTGGTATATCCCTGTATACCTTTCCTATGTAAAAATATGTCCAATTTTTTTTTTTAACAAATCTATTGTATTTGCCATCACAGTCTCCATGGGTAATGAATTCCACATTTTAACCGAACTTATTGTAAAGAACTCTTCCCTTTGTTGCTGGTGACATCTCCTTTCCTCCAACCTTATGGGATGACCCGAGTCCTTTGTACTGCCCTTGGGATGAATAGTTCTTTTGTGTAATTCTTGCGCTGCCCACGAGCAAGACAGGACCCCGGTACTGAGGTGGGGAAGTAGAAAACCACGCACCCACAGCAGCGTAAGCGCGCCCGGCAGGCAGATTGTCAAACGTAGCCGGGTCTGGGTTGGAGAGAGCGGGTTTGTTGATGCTTGCCAAGGTCTTGGAATGGAGAGGTCAGAATAGTCAAAGTCTGTTAGCCGTGGTCTGGGGTTCGAGAGGTCAGAATCGTGGAGGTCCGTATAGCCATGGTCTGGGGCTGGAGAGGTCAGAATCGTGGAAGATCGTATAGCCGTGGTCTGGGTTGGAGAGGTCAGAATCGTGGAAGTTCGTATAGCCGTGGTCTGGGTTGGAGAGGTCAGAATCGTGGAAGTCCGTATAGCCGTGGTCTGGGGCTGGAGAGGTCCGTAGAGTGGAGGGTAAGCCAGAGTCAGTATCCAGAGGGGTTCCAAAGTCAAGCCGGGTCGGTACACGAAGCGTCAAACTGCAGGAAGAACACAGGACAAGGAGCCAGGCACAACGGATGTGGAAGCTCAAGGCTACAACAAGTTATGCTCAGCAAAGCAGGAAGGGAACTGCAGAGTATTTATAGCACACAGGAACCAGTAGCAAGGGAGGCGGAGCAGAGGCGCGGCCTGCGCGGAGGCAAGGATTGGCTGCAGGAGACAAGTGGGCTAAATGAATACTTGCCACGCAGCTGGAGAGCGGTGCACATCGCCCAAGGAGGCGGAGCCAAGCTCCATGGCACTCCGGAAGAGCTGCGTGCGCACTATAAGCAGAGCGGGGGTGTGCTGGTGCCAGAGTGGAGGTCTGAGTGATGACAGGTAAGGAGGGAACACATCGCAAAGGACGTGTTCCCCGGTTCCTTACATTATGAAAGCTCCTTGTACTGTCCCCAATATATTTGTATATAGTTATCATATCCCTCCTTAGACACATCTTTTCTAATGTAAATAAATCTAATTTAGCTAGCCTCTCATAAGTTAGATCAGAGGTGAGCAAACTCTTTTGCAGAGCCCCCCTTTTCATCCATGAAATTTCTCTGCCCCCCCCCCCTGCTTGATGCAATCAAAATCACATGAAAAAAAAACAAAAACCCTTTATTAAACGGTATGCAATGTAAATACAAATATGTCTAAATACTTACATATTTCAACAGCTCGCGCTTGCAAAATTAGGCTGCGCCCACGCTGCCGCTGAGAGCGGTGACATCACCAACTCTCCAAGTATGAGTGCAGGGTGTCCTGCATAATTTTGCAAGCACGAGCGGTTGGCGTGGATCGGGGCTATTTGTGTGTGTGTCTGTGTGTGTCTGTGTGTGTGTGTAGCTATGTGTGTGCGCATTGACTTAATTTTGTTTGTCTCCCCAAGCGCCGAGCTTGGGAGAGCGTACATGCACATGTGCAATCCTTTTGGGGGGGCATTCAACCACCTCTTTGCTACCTCCCTTCCCTCTCCTCCCCCCCCCCCACTTTTTTTCCCCCTCCCTTTTTTCCTTCTCCCATTTGCCTATTTATACTCCCTGCTCTTTGGCTTGCTGTCCCCAGTGCCACCCACACACCTACCTACAGTATTATGTATTTATTTATTTTATTCCATTTTCAATGTTGTGTTTTCACTTTTTTTTAAAGTATGAGTGATACAGTGGCAGCCGACCCTTTCACTCGCAGAGGATCGCAGCGAAGCAGGTTGCCAGCGGAGGAGAGCAGGAACACAGCGCTATTGCAGGGCGTTTAACATCACAGCGCTGGGGCTGTTCCTCTCCCGTACCTCCAAAGCTCCCGCGCATGCACACACACCATCACGTGGCCGCCACCTGCACTATCCTGTTCGCCCGCCCGCACACATTTTTTGCTGCCCATCCGCATCTTCTCGGTCGCCCGCGCACAGCTTTGTCACCCTCCCGTGCACAACAGGTTACGCCGCATGCGCCCCCCTAGGTAATCTTGTGCCCCCCCAGTTTGCACACTGCTGCATTCAATCACAACACAGAACACAGCACACATACTCAATCACGACACAGCACACATACTCAATCACAATACACACTCAATCACAACCAACACACTCACATAACCCCAATCACAACACCCACACAATCAATCACAACACACACTCAATCACAACACTCACACTCAATCACACAACAGACCACACACAGACACAACTAACACAATCAGCAGTCACACACTTTCACCTGGGGGGGAAGTACAAGCCTGCTCCGGTCCCTGTGTGCAGCTGCAAACAGACAGGAGGAGGAGGGGCTGTCTGTGTGCAGAGAAGCCCCGCCCCCGCAGCAAGGCCCGCCCCCGCAGCAAGGCCCGCCCCCGCAGCAAGCCACAGCACAGAGAAGCAGCACGGAGCTTGAGCTTCTTGACCGCCCGCGCACAGCTCTGTCTGCCCCCAGGTTTCGCCGCCTGCGCCCCCCCCCCCTAATCTTGCACCCCCCAAGGGGGCGCGTCCCCCAGTTTGCGCACTGCTGAGTTAGATTGTGCATCCCCTTTATTAATTTGGTGGCTCTTCTCTGCACTCTCTCTAGTTCCAGAATGTCTTTTCTAAGGAGTTGTGCCCAAAATTGTACTCCATATTCAAGGTGCGGTCTTACTAATGCTTTATAAAGGGGCATAATTATGTTTACTTCCCTTCCATCCATTGCCCGTTTGATGCAAGATAAGATCTTGTTTGTCTTTGCAGCTACTGCATGACTTTGGGCACTATTGCTAAGCCTGCTGTCTACAAGCACTCCTAAATCGTTCTCCATCAAGGATTCCCCCAATTTATCTCCATTTAATTTGTAAGTCGCCTTATTATTCTTGCTTCCCAAATGCATAACCTTACATTTATCTGTATTAAACCTCATCTGCCATTTACCTGCCCACGTTTCCAGTCTCTCCAAGTCCTTCTGAAGAGAAATTACATCCTGCTCTGATTCTATTATCTTACACAATTTAGTATCATCAGCAAAGATGGAGACTTTGCTCTCGATGCCAATTTCAAGGTCATTAATAAACAAGTTAAAAAGCAGGGGTCCCAGTACCGATCCCTGAGGTACTCCACTCACGACTTTAGCCCAACCTGAAAAAGTTCCATTTATGACAACCCTCTGTTGTCTGTCCTTTAACCAGTTTTCAATCCAGGTGCATATATTTTTACGGAGTCCAATTTGCTTTATTTTGTACACCAGCCACATAAGAACAATCAACAAATGACAAATCTCCAAGAGTGTGTCCCACTTAAGATGTATAGAAGCAAAGTGACAATATTCACCTCATTTACAGGATAGCTGCTATTTTTTCATCATTTAGGGTATATTATAGTTTCAGAAACCCATGCGTAACTCTGAATGACACACAGATGGAGATGTGTCAACGTAAGTGTAAATAGAAGTGTGTTTTGACACGTTGCACCATTTTCTGGCTGCATCAAGTGTTTCCAAAACGTGACACAAATTGCTACACAGAAAAGTGATGCACAGAGAAGCAAAGTTAAATACATCTGATTAAGTATGTATAATTTTATGTATAGAGCGCTAGCAGTGTACATAGCGCTTTACACAATTACAATACAAGGTACATAAAGTACAGTACAAACCATGTTGACAAGAAAAGCAAGAAAGTGCCCAGAGAACATACCATCTAAGTGGTATTTTGGGAGACTTCTGGACACAGTAGCCGTAGGTGCATTATTAAAAGTGCAGTCAGGGAGATAAAGTGCATCTGCAGTCAGTAAGACAGGCATATAACTTACAGAAATGCTTCTCTAAAGATGTGAATTTTTAGCTGGGCTTTGAATGCAGGAAGTGAAGGTGCTTGATGAATATTGAGTGGAAGAGTGTTCCATACGTAGGGAGAGAGTAGGGAGAAAGGTAAAAGGCGCAAAGATGAGAGCAAGAGACAAGTAGGGTAGGGTTTGACCAGATGTCCCGGTTTAGCCGGGACAGTCCCGGTTTTTTAATGCCTCTTCCGGCTGCCCGACATCTTTAAAATGTTCTGTTTTTTTGTGGCTGTTCCGGTTTTGGATATCAGAGCGGGGTTGCGGGGGATTATCAGAGAGCAGAGAACAGAGCTGAGGCCGGTCTGACTGCAGCTTCAGGGTGTAGGGGCGGGGTTAGTGTCAGCGGAGCCGCAGCAGTGAGTTAGTGTCTGCTGCCAGGGCTCAAGATGGCTTCCCCCCACCCACCCACTCTCCACAGCGAAAGGTAGGGTAAAGAATGGATACGCACACACCACTCCCCCCCCCCCACCCCTCCCGTCTGGGGAGAGAGACAGCATGGCATGGGGAGAGTGACACAGCATGGCATGGGGAGGGAGACACAGACACAGCATGGCATGGTGAGAGAGACAGCATGGCATGACATGGGGAGAGAGACACAGCATGACATGGGGAGAGAGACACAGCATGGCATGACATGGTGAGAGAGACAGCATGGCATGACATGGGGAGAGAGACACAGCATGACATGGGGAGAGAGACACAGCATGACATGGGGAGAGAGACAGCATGGTATGGGGAGAGAGACACAGCATGGCATGGGGAGAGAGACAGCATGGTATGGGGAGAGAGACACAGCATGGCATGGGGAGAGAGACACAGCATGGCATGGGGAGAGAGACAGCATGGTATGGGGAGAGAGACAGCATGGCATGGGGAGAGAGACAGCATGGTATGGGGAGAGAGACACAGCATGGCATGGGGAGAGAGACAGCATGGTATGGGGAGAGAGACACAGCATGGCATGGGGAGAGAGACAGCATGGCATGGGGAGAGAGACAGCATGGCATGGGGAGAGAGACACAGCATGGCATGGGGAGAGAGACACAGCATGACATGGGGAGAGAGAGACAGCCACAGCATGGCATGGCATGGGGAGAGAGAGACAGCATGGCATGGGGAGAGAGACAGGCACAGCATGGCATGGGGAGAGAGACAGACACAGCATGGCATGACATGGGGAGAGAGACACAGCATGGCATGGGGAGAGAGACAGACACAGCATGGCATGGGGAGAGAGAAAGCATGGCATGGGGAGAGAGACAGACAGCATGAGATGGGGAGAGACAGCATGGCATGGGGAGAGACACAGCATGGCATGGGGAGAGAGACAGACACAGCATGGCATGGGGAGAGAGACAGACACAGCATTACATGGGGAGAGAGAAAGCATGGCATGGGGAGGGAGACACAGACACAGCATGGCATGGGGAGAGAGACAGACACAGCATGGCATGGGGAGAGAGACAGACACAGCATGGCATGCGGAGAGAGACACAGCATGGCATGGGGAGAGAGACAGCATGGCATGGGGAGAAAGACAGCATGGCATGGGGAGAGAGACACGGCATGGCATTGGGAGAGAGACAGACACAGCATGGCATGGGGAGAGAGACACAGCATGGCATGGGGAGAGAGACACGGCATGGCATGGGGAGAGACACAGCATGGCATGGGGAGAGAGACACAGCATGGCATGGGGAGAGAGACATAGACACAGCATGGCATGGGGAGAGAGACACAGCATGGCATGGGGAGAGAGACACAGCATGGCATGGGGAGAGAGACACAGCATGGCATGGGGAGAGAGACATAGACACAGCATGGCATGGGGAGAGAGACATAGCATGGCATGGGGAGAGAGACACAGCATGGCATGGGGAGAGAGACACAGCATGGCATGGGGAGAGAGACACAGCATGGCATGGGGAGAGAGACACAGCATGGCATGGGGAGAGAGACATAGACACAGCATGACATGGGGAGAGATACAGCATGGCATGGGGAGAGAGAGACACAGCATGGCATGGGGAGAGACACAGCATGGCATGGGGAGAGAGAGACACAGCATGGCATGGGGAGAGAGAGACACAGCATGGCATAGGGAGAGACACAGCATGGCATGGGGAGAGAGAGACACAGCATGGCATGGGGAGAGACACAGCATGGCATGGGGAGAGAGAGACACAGCATGGCATGGGGAGAGAGAGACACAGCATGGCATGGGGAGAGACACAGCATGGCATGGGGAGAGAGAGACAGCATGGCATGGGGAGAGATATACAGACACAGCATGGCATGGGGAGAGACACAGCATGGCATGGGGAGAAATATACAGACACAGTATGGCATGGGGAGAGATATACAGACACAGCATGGCATGGGGAGAGACACAGCATGGCATGGGGAGAGAGACACAGCATTGCATGGGGAGAGAGACATAGACACAGCATGGCATGGGGAGAGAGACACAGCATGGCATGGGGAGAGACACAGCATGGCATGGGGAGAGAGACATAGACACAGCATGGCATGGGGAGAGAGACACAGCATGGCATGGGGAGAGACACAGCATGGCATGGGGAGAGAGACATAGACACAGCATGGCATGGGGAGAGAGACACAGCATGGCATGGGGAGAGACACAGCATGGCATGGGGAGAGAGACACAGCATGGCATGGGGAGAGACACAGCATGGCATGGGGAGAGATATACAGACACAGCATGGCATGGGGAGAGATATACAGACACAGCATGACATGGGGAGAGACACAGCATGGCATGGGGAGAGACATAGACACAGCATGGCATGGGGAGAGATATACAGACACAGCATGGCATGGGGAGAGACACAGCATGGCATGGGGAGAGACACAGCATGGCATGGGGAGAGACACAGCATGGCATGGGGAGAGAGACACAGCATGGCATGGGGAGAGACACAGCATGGCATGGGGAGAGACACAGCATGGCATGGGGAGAGACACAGCATGGCATGGGGAGAGAGACAGCATGGCATGGGGAGAGACACAGCATGGCATGGGGAGAGAGACACAGCATGGCATGGGGAGAGAGACACAGCATGGCATGGGGAGAGAGACAGCATGGCATGGGGAGAGAGACAGCATGGCCTGGGGAGAGACACAGCATGGCATGGGGAGAGAGACACAGCATGGCATGGGGAGAGAGACACAGCATGGCATGGGGAGAGAGACACAGCATGGCATGGGGAGAGAGACAGCATGGCATGGGGAGAGAGACACCGCATGGCATGGGGAGAGAGACAGCATGGCATGGGGAGAGAGACAGCATGGCATGGGGAGAGAGACACAGCATGGCATGGGGAGAGAGACACAGCATGGCATGGGGAGAGAGACAGACACAGCATGGCATGGGGAGAGAGACACAGCATGGCATGGGGAGAGACAGCATGGCATGGGGAGAGAGACACAGCATGGCATGGGGAGAGAGACACAGCATGGCATGGGGAGAGAGACAGACACAGCATGGCATGGGGAGAGAGACACAGCATGGCATGGGGAGAGAGACAGCATGGCATGGGGAGAGACACAGCATGGCATGGGGGGAGAGAGACAGCATGGCATGGGGAGAGAGACACAGCATGGCATGGGGAGAGAGACAGACACAGCATGGCATGGGGAGAGAGACACAGCATGGCATGGGGAGAGAGACAGACACAGCATGGCATGGGGAGAGAGACACAGCATGGCATGGGGAGAGAGACAGCATGGCATGGGGAGAGACACAGCATGGCATGGGGGGAGAGAGACAGCATGGCATGGGGAGAGAGACACAGCATGGCATGGGGAGAGAGACACAGCATGGCATGGGGAGAGAGACACAGCATGGCATGGGGAGAGAGACAGACACAGCATGGCATGGGGAGAGAGACATAGCATGGGGAGAGAGACAGCATGGCATGGGGAGAGACACAGCATGGCATGGGGAGAGAGACACAGCATGGCATGGGGAGAGAGACACAGCATGGCATGGGGAGAGCGATAGCATGGCATGGGGAGAGAGATACAGCATGGCATGGGGAGAGAGACACAGCATGGCATGGGGAGAGAGACACAGCATGGCATGGGGAGAGAGACACAGCATGGCATGGGGAGAGACACAGCATGGCATGGGGAGAGAGACAGCATGGCATGGGGAGAGACACAGCATGGCATGGGGGGAGAGAGACAGCATGGCATGGGGAGAGAGACACAGCATGGCATGGGGAGAGAGACACAGCATGGCATGGGGAGAGAGACAGACACAGCATGGCATGGGGAGAGAGACATAGCATGGGGAGAGAGACAGCATGGCATGGGGAGAGACACAGCATGGCATGGGGAGAGAGACACAGCATGGCATGGGGAGAGAGACACAGCATGGCATGGGGAGAGCGATAGCATGGCATGGGGAGAGAGATACAGCATGGCATGGGGAGAGAGACACAGCATGGCATGGGGAGAGAGACACAGCATGGCATGGGGAGAGAGACACAGCATGGCATGGGGAGAGACACAGCATGGCATGGGGAGAGAGACACAGCATGGCATGGGGAGAGAGACAGCATGGCATGGGGAGAGAGACATAGACACAGCATGGCACGGGGAGAGAGGCACAGCATGGCATGGGGAGAGAGACACAGCATGGCATGGGGAGAGAGACACACAGCATGGCATGGGGAGAGAGACACAGCATGGCATGGGGAGAGAGACACACAGCATGGCATGGGGAGAGAGACACAGCATGGCATGGGGAGAGAGACACAGCATGGCATGGGGAGAGAGAGACACAGCATGGCATGGGGAGAGAGAGACACAGCATGGCATGGGGAGAGAGAGACACAGCATGGCATGGGGAGAGAGACACAGCATGGCATGGGGAGAGAGACAGAGCATGGCATGGGGACAGAGACACAGCATGGCATGGGGAGAGAGACAGACAGCATGGCATGGGGAGAGAGACAGCATGGCATGGGGAGAGAGACACAGCATGGCATGGGGAGAGAGACATAGCATGGGGAGAGAGACAGCATGGCATGGGGAGAGAGACACCGCATGGCATGGGGAGAGAGACACCGCATGGCATGGGGAGAGAGACACCGCATGGCATGGGGAGAGAGACACCGCATGGCATGGGGAGAGAGACATAGCATAGCATGGGGAGAGAGACACAGCATGGCATGGGGAGAGAGACATAGCATGACATGGGGAGAGAGACATAGCATAGCATGGGGAGAGAGACACAGCATGGCATGGGGAGAGAGACACAGCATGGCATGGGGAGAGAGACAGCATGGCATGGGGAGAGAGACATAGACACAGCATGGCATGGGGAGAGAGACACAGCATGGCATGGGGAGAGAGACATAGCATGGCATGGGGAGAGAGAGACACAGCATGGCATGGGGAGAGAGACACTGCATGGCATGGGGAGAGTGACACAGCATGGCATGGGGAGAGAGACACAGCATGGCATGGGGAGAGAGACATAGCATGGCATGGGGAGAGAGAGACACAGCATGGCATGGGGAGAGAGAGACACAGCATGGCATGTGCAGAGTGACACAGCATGGCATGGGGAGAGAGAGACACAGCATGGCATGTGCAGAGTGACAGACACAGCATGGCATGGCATGGCATGGGGAGAAAGACACAGACAGCATGGCATGGGGAGAGAGAGAAAATGGGAGAGAGAGAAAGAATGGGGAGAGAGACAAGAGAATGGGGGAGAGAGACACAGAATGGGGGAGAGAGACACAGAATGGGGGAGAGAGACACAGAATGGGGGAGAGAGACAGAGAATGGGGGAGAGAGAGACAGAATGGGGGAGAGAGACACAGAATGGGGGAGAGAGACACAGAATGGGGGAGAGAGACAGAGAATGGGGGAGAGAGAGACAGAATGGGGGAGAGAGACAGAGAATGGGGGAGAGAGACAGAGAATGGGGGAGAGAGACACAGAATGGGGGAGAGAGACAGAATGGGGGAGAGAGACAGAGAATGGGGGAGAGAGACAGAGAATGGGGGAGAGAGACAGAATGAGGGAGAGAGACACAGAATGGGGGAGAGAGACAGAGAATGGGGGAGAGAGACAGAGAATGGGGGAGAGAGACACAGAATGGGAGAGGGAGACAGAGAATGGGGAGAGAGACAGAGAATGGGGGAGAGAGAAACAGAGAATAGGGGAGAGTTGCACAGATAATAGGGGAGAGAGAGACAGAGAATGGGGAGAGAGACAGAGAATGGGGAGAGAGACAGAGGATGTGGGGGGGGGGAGGATCTTTCCACTGGCACCGTTACACCGACATTCTCCCTCACGGTCAACAACACCACCGTCTCCTCAAGCCCACTGTGTAGGGGTCATCTTTGACTGATCTTTTCTTCATTTCTCACATTCAGTCTCTTACAGAGCCCTGCTGACCCCTCGGACAATATCACCAGGATATGTCCTTCTCTCACTCATGATGCAACTAAAATCCTAATCCAGGCACTCATCATGTCCCAAGATGGGTGATAAATGAGTGCATACAAAAAGTGCTAATAATCGCAAAAATTTCAACCAAGTAGTGATATCAAAGATAACAAATAACAAACAGTGTTGGTGACCAAAATAAACATTAAGTCCAGTGACAAATGTCCAAATAGCTGCCTAAAAAGTCCCACTGGATGTCTTGCAACCAGTTAGAATATGCAAACAAAACAGACCTTTCTGGCGCTTAGGACTGAAAACACCACATGTGTTCTTGTGTGGAATATAAATGAAGATGAAATCGAATCCTCAGAAGAACATACACCTCAAGAGATGGGAGACAAAAACTAAATATACACTACCATAGTGTATTATCCCAGGTACAAATGACTGATTAAAACCAGGGATACTGGCAAAGGTATAAAATGTAATACTCTATATGGAAAAATAATTGTACATGACAATCTACATAAAATTGTACATAAATACAAACAAATATATGTGCACCATAAGGTAACACAACATAAAATGACTGCAGTTAGCTCTAACATTATCTCCTCCGCCGTTGGTAAAAATTGAAAACCTACTCACATTAAGTGACTAGGTCATGTGCCTTAATGTGGAAAATATCACTGGCGCTTTGGATCTCTGCCGCCTATCTGAACGAGCTCCTCACCCCTACAACACGCAGCAGTTATCACCTGAGATCTGTCTCCAAAAGACTGCTCACGGTTCCAAGGTTCAACAAAGAATCCGGTCGCCGCTCCTCCCTCTTTTAGGCAGCGATTATAGTGCCTCCAACGGCACACGCCGCCGGAACAAATACATGTAGGCCAATGGAGGTGCACATAGTGTGCATGACCGCGGAGGCGCGACAAGAGAGGCAGAATCCAGGAGAGACAAATGAATTTGTCTCTCCAAGCGACGGCCGCGTGATGTCAGAGTCACGTGAAGCAGTACAGCCAATGAGGGCGAACCGCTCGCGTGACGTCACGGTCACACCTCCGCCACGCCTCGCCTTTGCTCCCGATGCCTCTTGCCTACAGTGCAGGTTTCGTGTGCGAGTGATGTCACGCGGTCGTGCGCCCCCTGCAGACGGCACTATAATCGCGGGTTTTCCGTGCACGTCACAACCGGAACAATCTACCAGAGACTCTCAAAGCCGCCACCATTATAAGATATTTCAAGACTAAAGCTGTCTCACGTTATAATCTGGTCTGTAGCTGTTACATACGCCCATAATCATTAATTATCTCTAACTGTCCATGAAATGTCTGTAAATATAATGTGTAACCTATGTTCATTTAACGTAATTGTTGCAGGGTACATGCAACCACACGTGGGTTTCTTGCAAAGGCTTATTCATTGAGCCTTAAAAATATGGCACACAAAAACAAACCAGCTTCTTTTCAACATATAAAACAGAAAATAAGTCCTGAGCGGGGCTTGGCCCTTTTTCCCAATAAGGGCTGTTTAGAATCCAGCATAACAATATAGCAAACAGTTCATCAAAATAGTATAGTGAAGACAAACCTTATCAGTAGTGCTCCCTCAGCAATTCAATATCTCTCACTGGATCAGACAAGCTGCATGTGTGTGCAGCCTGGGGTTTTTTAAAGCTCCTTGATGATGCAGCTAGGACCAGACTAATTGACAAGACCTTCCAAGCTGAAAGTTAACTCGGTCATTGCTGCACTGCAGACCTAAACATAGGTCTGCCAGGCATAGGGTTGGTGACGTTTATTCACCCTGTCACAGTAATCATGTATCTGTCATCATAACTCTGTGCCCAGGACATACGTGAAAACGAGAGGTAACTCTCAATGTATTACTTCCTGGTAAAACATGTTATAAATAAAATAAAAATAAAGTGCTGCTCCCTCTCCCTGGAATTCCCTCCCACGCACCATCACACTCTCCCCCAGCGTTCAGATGTTTAAAAACTCCTTGAAAACTCACCTTTTCAAGGAAGCTTACTCGCCTTACCTCTGACGTCCAACTCTCTCCCCCCCTTCCTCCTCCAAGCTGTGTGGCTGGACCAATCTCCCCCCTATATAACATCCCCCCAAAAAACCTTAATGGCTTCAGCTGTCAGACTGGCCCATATTCTATGCAGTATAAGAGAGAAATGGCAGAGCACAACCGGAATTATCCAAAAAAAGGATTTAGAAGGAAAGTGCGTTATCCATAAAATGTTTAATGGTCATGAAGGGAAAAATGGCAAGGCATTACCCTACCAACATGTTTCGTGCTACACAGAGCACTTTGTCATGCCTTGACAAAGTGCTCTGTGTAGCACGAAACATGTTGGTAGGGTAATGCCTTGCCATTTTTCCCTTCATGACCATTAAACATTTTATGGATAATGCACTTTCCTTCTAAATCCTTTTTTTGGATAATTCCGGTTGTGCTCTGCCATTTCTCTCTTATACTGCATTCAATCCACAAGGATGGAGGCACACCCAGAAGGTCTGGTAGGATCAACATGGACGCTGCAGCAGACTTGTGAGTTTTTGCTTGCTACATGGTTATTATGTTCCACTAAGGGATTAGGGTATTCAATTGGGGTGACAATTAGCATTTGGGTTCCTAGAAATTTTGAGTGCTGCTCACGCTGGTTTACCAACTAGAATACCACACCCAGTAACCTCCCAGAATCAAGATTACACTCCAGACTTCATACAGGAATTATCATCTTCATACCATTATTACCACAGCTGAATACAGTTCTTAGCACCATGCATTATACATTGGACCATATTCTAACCTGAGCCGCACCTTATCCTGCAATGAGCAGCCGCCTTACTTTCTTGTTCCAACATTGTCCCTCATTCCCTCTGGACTGCAAGCTCGCACACACAGGGCCCTCATTACCTCTCTGTATCTGTTTGTGCGTGTCCGTCCTCACCTGTATATAACTGTTCCTGGAATATACATACCTCTGTACCCCATTGTACCGCGCTGCGGAATATGTTGGCGCACCGTGACACAGACAATGGGTGGTGAGGGGCAGTGTGGCAGCTGGAACTCTAGCTGTCTCCTAAGTATTTCGTATTTTTGGTCACCCCTGTCAGAGTGTCCACACTAAAAAAGGCCCGGACATGCAAAAAGTAAATATATTTTTTGTATATATATTCTATTTGTACATTCTTTTTCTAATCCGGCCCTTTGTGACATGAGTTGAAGAGCACTGGCTTACATTCAACACACTCAATTGAATGATCTTGTGGGTCATCTCTTAGTAAGTAGGGGTGATTAGGTATTCCAAGTCTCCCTGCACTAGCTATAGCTGCAATGTTTGCTAAACTTGAATGGTTACCCTTGTCCTTAATAATATTGTTTAATCATCTCTTTGGATAGGAAATTGCTGACTCCTATGTCCTAACTACTCATGCAGGTATGACTGGGACTTTTCTTCAATGTATTGCTTACCCATTGCTGTACTGTGTGGCATTAAGGTTTTAGCAGAACCGACAATTACAGTATTCCCAAATAAGTAGAAAGACTGTGTGCATCATAACTCACTGCCAAATAAGCATTTACATTGCATGTAAAGTTGTATTGTATGTCTTTATTTATATAGCGCCAAAAGTGTACTCAACGCTTCACAAAGAATACAGTACAGGGAATTATAATAATGCAATAAGCGCCGCAAAATCAGACAATAGGAAAGAAATCCCTGCCCCGAAGAGCTTACAATCTCAGTGGTATGATGGGAGACTTAGGCTTGTTATATAGTAGGCGCTGGTGCGCGCATGGGTGTGCGTCCGGCGTTGCGCGTGCACGTTTAGTTATGCAAGTGGTGACGCATGCGGTTAGGGGGCGTGACTCTGACATCACAGCATTAGGCCACGTTGTGATTTGTTTGCAGTGCGGCAGCAGCACGAAAATACAATTTTATTGCAATTTCCCTGGTCTGCCGCGCCACCGCTCACAGCCATGCGCGTGCGTGTCTCTAGTATAGAAACGTCTGGCTTAACACAGCCAATGCTAATTGATGCACGCGCACACTAAATTACAGGCCTTACAGAGACAGCAGGTGAGGGAATAAGTGCAGTATATGGCAGTGCTTGGCCACAAAGGGTGGTAGGAGTGACTGTGAGTGTGGGACAGTAGTCATGAGTGCAGGCTATTGGGATGCTTGATTTGTGGGGCGAGTTTTAAGATTAATCAGTATTAAATCAGAAGGTTAACACCATTAGCAGAGGAGGCGTGTGTGAGAGCAGGTGTGTATGTCTGGGTTCAGGCTTAGGGGAGATCCCCAGCAGCAGGAAGGAGTAGATAGAGGGTGTGAATAGAGGACGTGTGGGTGTTTTTTATTGAGGAGTAAAGAAGTTGTTGGGGAAGAAGTGTATAAATAATGGTGCAGTGGGGAGTGGGGAAGTTGGAGAGAACAGAGACGTTCACAAAGGAGTTAGGAAACAGTAAACAGAAAATGCAGCAGGGAGGGCACAGTGAGATGCAGGAGGAGAGACTTCCCAGGTATTGGAGGATAGGAAGAGTACAAATAATCACAGCATTTAGCAAGTCACGTTCTCACAGCTGCAAAGTTGCTGTTGATGTTGTGCAGAATCCAGAATTAAAATTAGAGTTCTATATCATTGCCTAATAAGGTCTAAAAATGTTATTTACTAAAAAACAGTTTATGGTTGTAGCAAATAAAGTAATATAATATGCAACAAAGCCGTGTCATATATAACAATGAAAGTATGATAAGAGTTTTCTTGGAACATAATATTTCACTGGTATGTATAGATATTTAATGTGTCTATATGTATCATAATACAGTTGGGATATACAGGTTATACGCACCACAGTAGAACAGCTGTTTCTCATTTTTGTTTGAGTCCGAACAAACAGATTTAACGTATTTCAATATGTTCTGTCCTTTGCATTTAACAATAATAAATCATTTATGGCGTATATATATCAAAGGAGTCCAATAAGGACGGGTTAAAGGAGCACGCCAAGCAACAGTATGTTGTTTTTGTGTGCTGTTATTCTGAAAGGGTTGAGGCAGGGGGTCTCCGGAGCAGAACCACGTTAGTTTAAGCTCTAGGAACCTCCTGCGTCCCGAGATACCGATCTCCGTATGTGCTGTCGGTAGCAGCCCCGGCTGGGTTCACAAAACCCCGCTTCTAAAAAAAGTTCAGTTTCCTGCGGGCCAATAGGAAGCCGTAATGTCATCCCTTGTGTCTTCCTATTGGCCCACGTGACGTGGGAGCTATGAACTGTGCAGAGATATCGCCAGCACCTACAGAGGTGAGTATCTCAGGAAGCCCCCGGAGGTGAAATCAACGCGGGTCAATTCTAGACACCACACTGCTTCAAAACTCCTTTAAACAAAGGGTCAAACTTATCGGCAATAAAATGGAGCAGCAACTGCTACTTGACAAGCATGGTTATGAGCCGGGAGAGGTGTTGGTAAATGGTTCATAATCTGTAAGAAAGGTCTCTTCTCAAAAGCTTTCAAAGTAAATTGCCAGAAAAGTCATAGAAAGGTTAAAATGTCCATCTGATTATATGAGAAAATTCCTTCCATGGGAGATGTCCATAATGACTCAATTCTGCACACAAATCTTGGATTCAACTGATAGCAAAGCCTTCCTGGCGATGGAAGAAGCACAGGGCGACCTTTTATAACATTATTGATTCTAAAGAACATTATTAAGAACCAGAAAGCATTCCTATCTTTAAACGGATACTGGAGGCCATGAAATGGTGTCATTGACAGGAGGTCGCTCATAGTGATCTGAAATGTGAGAATGCCGTGATGATAAAAACACCAACGTTGGCTGATTCAGCTGTTTCCATTCATTGTTAAAGTGATACCATACAGTCCACGTCTTGTGGTTCTCCTGCCTATGTAGCCCTTGAGATACTCCAGGAAATGCATACTGATGCATTTAGAGCAGATATGTATGTATGTATGCATGTATACACATACATGTATACACATACACATACACACATACACATACACACATACACATATATACACACACAAACACACATATATATATATATACAGTGCTTGACAAATCACCCAAAAATCTACTCGCCGAACCAAAAAATCTACTCGCCACCTAGTCCCGCCCCTAGTCCCGCCCCCAACCCCGCCTCTAGTCCCGCCCCCAGCCACACATTTTAAAAAAAAGCCATAAATTAAATAAATTTAATAAATTCCTAGTAAGAACATTCGTTTTTGATATTAGTTTATTTATTGTATTACATTATACTACAATTAGTCCTTGGTGTGTGTGTGTGTGTGTGTGTGTGTGTGTGTGTGTGTGTATAAATGTCGAATCTAGAAAAAAAAAGCCAGATGTGAATGACTAGTTTCCTGCACCCCTTAACTAGTGTCTGGATGCCCCCGCTTCACAATATTTAAAGCAGCAATCCCGTCTGGGATCTTACCTGATCCGCAGACCCTCAAAGTCCAGGTACGCTCATTCCCGCAATGTTATACATTGGAGGGGAGGTGTTCGTTACCTGTCTTCTGGGTTAGGGGAGGTTCGATGTCTTCCGTGTGAAGCTTGAGTCAGATCTGGAAGTAAGCAGTATAGGTTATTTCAGTGTAGTATAGGGCAGTTAAGATATCCAGATCCAGAGTGTGAGAGTGTGTGGGGGAGAGAGCGAGAGTGTGTGGGGGAGAGAGAGAGAGAGAGAGAGAGTGTGGAAGAGAGTGAGTGAGAGAGAGAGTGAGTGGGAGAGAGAGAGAGTGGGAGAGAGAGAGAGTGGGAGAGAGAGAGAGTGGGAGAGAGAGAGTGGGAGAGAGAGAGAGTGGGAGAGAGAGAGAGTGGGAGAGAGAGAGTGGGAGAGAGAGAGAGTGGGAGAGAGAGAGAGTGGGAGAGAGAGAGTGGGAGAGAGAGAGAGTGGGAGAGAGAGAGAGAGTGGGAGAGAGAGAGAGTGGAAGAGAGAGAGAGTGGGAGAGAGAGAGAGTGGAAGAGAGAGAGAGTGGGAGAGTGAGAGAGTGGGAGAGTGAGAGAGTGGGAGAGAGAGTGGAAGAGTGAGAGAGTGGGAGAGTGAGTGGGAGAGACAGAGAGAGAGTGGGAGAGAGAGAGTGGGAGAGACAGAGAGAGAGTGGGAGAGACAGAGAGAGAGTGGGAGAGAGAGAGACAGAGAGAGAGACAGAGAGAGAGACAGAGAGAGAGACAGAGAGAGAGACAGATAAAGAGACGTCAAGGCGCCGTGACGTTGACGCTGCTCCGCGCTGATTGGATGTTTTCAGCCGACAGTGCTCTGAAAAACAGCTTGGCTGTCGGCTGAAAACTCCAGCGCCTCAGCACGCCTGCGGACGCTCGCGTGAGCCCCCTCTCAAGGCATCCTCATTGAGTATGCAGGGGCTCAGCGCGGAGCGTCCGCACGGCTCAGCGCGGCCTGTCCTTCTATGGACTCGGCCAGAGAGACAGATAGAGAGAGACAGATAGAGAGAGACAGATAGAGAGAGACAGATAGAGAGAGACAGATAGAGAGAGACAGATAGAGAGAGACAGACAGAGAGAGACAGAGAGAGACAGATAGAGAGAGACACACAGAAAAAGAGGGACACACAGAAAAAGAGACACAAAGAAAAAGAGAGACACACACAGAAAAAGAGACACACACAGAAAAAGAGAGACACACAGAAAAAGAGAGACACACACAGAAAAAGAGAGACACACACAGAAAAAGAGAGACACACACAGAAAAAGAGAGACACACACAAAAAAAGAGAGACACACACAAAAAAAGAGAGACACACACAGAAAAAGAGAAACACACAGAAAAAGAGTGACACACAAAAATAGAGAGACACACAAAAATGAGAGACACACAAAAATGAGAGACACACAAAAATGAGAGACACACAAAAATGAGAGACACAAAAATGAGAGACAAAAAAAGAGAGACACAGAACACACACAGAGAGAATGAAAGACAAAGACAGAGAGAGGGCGAGGGCGACACAGGGAGAGGGCGACAGGGAGAAGGCGAGGGCGACACAGGGAGAGGGTGACACTCACAGACACACACTCACTCTCACTCACTCACTCAGACACTCACAGACACACACATCCACACACTCACACACAGACACTCACACAGAGACACACTCACGCAGAAGACTCACAGACACACACTCAGAGACACTCACACACAGACACACACACACAGACACACACAGACAGGCACACAGACAGGCACACAGACAGGCACACAGACACACAGACAGGCACACACACAGACACACAGACAGGCACACACACAGGCACACAGACAGACACACAGACAGGCACACAGGCACACTGACAGACACACAGGCACACTGACAGACACACAGGCACACTCACAGACACACAGGCACACTCACAGACACACAGGCACACTCACAGACACACAGGCACACTCACAGACACACAGGCACACTCACAGACGACACTCACAGACGACACTCACAAATGACACTCACAAATGACACTCACACACAGACAGACACACACAGACACACACACACACACACTCACACACACAGACTCACACACAAACACTCACAGACACTCACAGACAAACACACACACCCACCCAAACTCACAGACACACACATCCACACACTCACACACAGACACTCACACACAGACACTCACACACAGACACTCACACACAGACACTCACACACACCCACTCACACAAACACACTCACTCACAGACACACAAACACTCAGACACAAACACTCACAGACTCAAACACACACACACACACACACACTGACAGATGACACTCACAGATGACACTCACACACAGACAGACACACACAGACAGACACACACACTGACAGACACTCACACACACAGACACTCACACACACAGACACACACACACACACACACACACACACACACACACACACACACACACACACACACACACACACACACACACACACACACACACACACACACACACACACTCACAGACACACACTCACACATAGACACTCACACACACTCACAGACACCCACACCCACACACACAAACACACACACAGACATACTCACCCACACTCACTCACACACACACAAAGACACACACACACACACACAAACACACACTCACTGGGTGGGTGACTGGGTTTGTATTCATTGGAAGGGAGGGGGCCTACCTGTTCCTCCAGGTCCTGCTTGTCCTCCACATGCTGCTCCATATGCCAGGGGATCAGGCAGGAGTTGCGGGAGGATCGGGGGGGGCCAGCGGGGGAATGGGGGGCCAGCGGGGGGATGGGGGGGCCAGCGGGAGGATGGGGGGCCAGCGGGAGGGTCAGGGGACCAGCGGGAGGATCGGGGGGCCAGCAGGGGGGTCAAGGTGCCAGCGGGAGGATCGGGGGGCCAGCCGGGGGGGTCAATGTGCCAGTGGGAGGATCGGGGGGCCAGCGGGACGATCGAGGGGACAGCGGGAGGATTGGGGGGCCAGCGGGAGGATAGGGGGGGCAGCGGGTCGATCTGGGGGCCAGCAGGAGGATTCGGGGGGCAGCGGGAGGATCGGGGGGGGGGGCAGCTGGACAGGCGCATGGCCGCCAACCTCCCCGATGGGAAACATGGCAGGCTGCGCATGCGCCCAGGCTGCAGCCAGGAGGGGGCTCAGGGGGAGGTCAGCCAGACATTCGTTGCGCATTAGTTGCGCAGGGAACGGTGGTGAGCAGGGAACAGCCGCACTGCCACACCAACCTTCCTGATGGGCATCGTGCTGGGAACTCCACGTGCCGCCCCCCCTCCAACGCGTGTGCGCGCACCCCCCTCCAACGCGTGCGCGCGCACCCCCCTCGCGCCCAGGCTGCTTCCCTTCTTCCCCGCTCCTATTACCCTGCCTGCGCGGGTGCCAAAGGAGCGTGGGACGGAGGGGAAGCGCCTACCTTGTCATCCAGCCCTGGGCAGCAAGCGGGGTGGGTTGGGTTGCCTCTTCCTCGCGGCAGGCCAATCAGGGAGGGGAATTACTTATTTATTTAAAAAAAAAAAAAAAAAATATTGGCGCGAGCAGGGGAAATTCATAGAGAAGCAGCAGCGGCCTAAATCCACTCGCCAGCGGCCTAAATTCACACGCCACGGGCGTGTAGTTAACATTAATTGTCGAACACTGTATATATATATATATATATCTATAAATATATATACATATATACATACATATATATATACACATACATACATATATATATATATATATATATATATATATATATATATATATATACATACTGTACTAGCTGATATACCCGGCGTTGCCCGGGATGTAATGTTCTCGCTCCCCCTCCCTCCCTCTCAACTTATATATATATATATATAATATATCTGTCCCCCTCCCGATCCTCCCGCTGCCCCCCGAATCCTCCTGCTGGCCCCCAGATCGACCCGCTGCCCCCCCTATCCTCCCGCTGGCCCCCCAATCCTCCCGCTGTCCCCTCGATCCTCCCGCTGGCCCCCCGATCCTCCCACTGGCACATTGACCCCCCCGGCAGGCCCCCCGATCCTCCCGCTGGCACCTTGACCCCCCTGCTGGCCCCCCGATCCTCCCGCTGGTCCCCTGACCCTCCCGCTGGCCCCCCATCCTCCCGCTGGCCCCCCCATCCCCCCGCTGGCCCCCCATCCCCCCGCTGGCCCCCCATTCCCCCGCTGGCCCCCCCCGATCCTCCCGCAACTCCTGCCTGATCCCCTGGCATATGGAGCAGCATGTGGAGGACAAGCAGGCCCTGGAGGAACAGGTAGGCCCCCTCCCTTCCAATGAATACAAACCCAGTCACCCACCCAGTGAGTGTGTGTTTGTGTGTGTGTGTGTGTGTGTCTTTGTGTGTGTGTGAGTGAGTGTGGGTGAGTATGTCTGTGTGTGTGTTTGTGTGTGTGTGGGTGTGGGTGTCTGTGAGTGTGTGTGAGTGTCTATGTGTGAGTGTGTGTCTGTGAGTGTGTGTGTCTGTGAGTGTGTGTGTGTGTGTGTGTGTGAGTCTGTGTGTGTGAGTGTCTGTGTGTGTGAGTGTCTGTCAGTGTGTGTGTCTGTCTGTGTGTGTCTGTCTGTGTGTGAGTGTCGTCTGTGAGTGTCATCTGTCAGTGTGTTTGTGTGTGTTTGAGTCTGTGAGTGTTTGTGTCTGAGTGTTTGTGTGTCTGTGAGTGAGTGTGTTTGTGTGAGTGGGTGTGTGTGAGTGTCTGTGTGTGAGTGTCTGTGTGTGAGTGTCTGTGTGTGAGTGTCTGTGTGTGAGTGTGTGGATGTGTGTGTCTGTGAGTTTGGGTGGGTGTGTGTGTTTGTTTGTGAGTGTCTGTGAGTGTTTGTGTGTGAGTCTGTGTGTGTGAGTGTGTCTGTGTGTCTGTGTGTGTCTGTCTGTGTGTGAGTGTCATTTGTGAGTGTCATTTGTGAGTGTCGTCTGTGAGTGTCGTCTGTGAGTGTGCCTGTGTGTCTGTGAGTGTGCCTGTGTGTCTGTGAGTGTGCCTGTGTGTCTGTGAGTGTGCCTGTGTGTCTGTCAGTGTGCCTGTGTGTCTGTCAGTGTGCCTGTGTGTCTGTCTGTGTGCCTGTCTTTGTGTCTGTCTGTGTGCCTGTGTGTGTGCCTGTCTATGTGTCTGTGTGTGTGCCTGTCTGTGTGTCTGTATGCGTGTCTGTGTGCCTGTCTGTGTGTGTCTGTGTGTGTGTGTCTGTGTGTGAGTATCTCTGAGTGTGTGTCTGTGAGTCTTCTGCGTGAGTGTGTCTCTGCGTGAGTGTCTGCGTGAGTGTGTCTCTGCGTGTCTGTGAGTGTCTGAGTGAGTGAGTGAGAGTGAGTGTGTGTCTGTGAGTGTCACCCTCTCCCTGTGTCGCCCTCGCCTTCTCCCTGTCGCCCTCTCCCTGTGTCGCCCTCGCCCTCTCTCTGTCTTTGTCTCTCATTCTCTCTGTGTGTGTTCTGTGTCTCTCTTTTTTTGTCTCTCATTTTTGTGTCTCTCATTTTTGTGTGTCTCTCATTTTTGTGTGTCTCTCATTTTTGTGTGTCTCTCATTTTTGTGTGTCTCTCTATTTTTGTGTGTCTCTCTTTTTCTGTGTGTCTCTCTTTTTCTGTGTGTCTCTCTTTTTTTGTGTGTGTCTCTCTTTTTTTGTGTGTGTCTCTCTTTTTCTGTGTGTGTCTCTCTTTTTCTGTGTGTGTCTCTCTTTTTCTGTGTGTGTCTCTCTTTTTCTGTGTGTGTCTCTCTTTTTCTGTGTGTGTCTCTCTTTTTCTGTGTGTCTCTCTTTTTCTGTGTGTGTCTCTCTTTTTCTGTGTGTGTCTCTCTTTTTCTTTGTGTCTCTTTTTCTGTGTCCCTCTTTTTCTGTGTGTCTCTCTCTATCTGTCTCTCTCTGTCTCTCTCTGTCTGTCTCTCTCTATCTGTCTCTCTCTATCTGTCTCTCTCTATCTGTCTCTCTCTATCTGTCTCTCTCTATCTGTCTCTCTCTATCTGTCTCTCTGGCCGAGTCCATAGAAGGACAGGCCACGCTGAGCCGTGCGGACGCTCCGCGCTGAGCCCCTGCATACTCAATGAGGATGCCTTGAGAGGGGGCTCACGCGAGCGTCCGCAGGCGTGCTGAGGTGCTGGAGTTTTCAGCCGACAGCCAAGCTGTTTTTCAGAGCACTGTCGGCTGAAAACATCCAATCAGCGCGGAGCAGCGTCAACGTCACGGCGCCTTGACGTCTCTTTATCTGTCTCTCTCTCTGTCTCTCTCTCTGTCTCTCTCTCTGTCTCTCTCTCTCTCTCCCACTCTCTCTCTGTCTCTCCCACTCTCTCTCTGTCTCTCCCACTCTCTCTCTCTCTCCCACTCTCTCTCTGTCTCTCCCACTCACTCTCCCACTCTCTCACTCTTCCACTCTCTCTCCCACTCTCTCACTCTCCCACTCTCTCACTCTCCCACTCTCTCTCTCTTCCACTCTCTCTCTCTCCCACTCTCTCTCTCTCTCCCACTCTCTCTCTCTCCCACTCTCTCTCTCTCCCACTCTCTCTCCCACTCTCTCACTCTCCCACTCTCTCACTCTCCCACTCTCTCACTCTCCCACTCTCTCTCTCTTCCACTTTCTCTCTCTCCCACTCTCTCTCTCTCTCCCACTCTCTCTCTCTCCCACTCTCTCTCTCTCTCACTCACTCTCTCTCCCACTCACTCTCTATCTCACTCACTCTCTCCCACACTCTCTCTCTCTCTCTCTCTCCCCCACACACTCTCGCTCTCTCCCCCACACACTCTCACACTCTGGATCTGGATATCTTAACTGCCCTATACTACACTGAAATAACCTATACTGCTTACTTCCAGATCTGACTCAAGCTTCACACGGAAGACATCGAACCTCCCCTAACCCAGAAGACAGGTAACGAACACCTCCCCTCCAATGTATAACATTGCGGGAATGAGCGTACCTGGACTTTGAGGGTCTGCGGATCAGGTAAGATCCCAGACGGGATTGCTGCTTTAAATATTGTGAAGCGGGGGCATCCAGACACTAGTGAAGGGGTGCAGGAAACTAGTCATTCACATCTGGCTTTTTTTTTCTAGATTCGACATTTATACACACACACACACACACACACACACACACACCAAGGACTAATTGTAGTATAATGTAATACAATAAATAAACTAATATCAAAAACGAATGTTCTTACTAGGAATTTATTCAATTTATGGCTTTTTTTTTTAAATGTGTGGCTGGGGGCGGGACTAGAGGCGGGGTTGGGGGCGGGACTAGGGGCGGGACTAGGTGGCGAGTAGATTTTTTGGTTCGGCGAGTAGATTTTTGGGTGATTTGTCAAGCACTGTATATATATATATATATATATACACTATACACCCAGATACCATGGTTTTTCTGGACCTGGAGTTATTTATAAGTGATGAACAGCAAATTCAGACCAAAACACACTTTAAATCTGTATCGACAAACAGTTACTTACAATATGGTAGTAACCATTCATTATAAAAAATGGCTGAACAATGTACCAAAAAGTCAATTTCACAGGATTCGGCGAAATTGCTCAATGTATACTGATTTTTTGGTACAAGGTAAAGATCTGTAAAATAATTTTTTGGAGAAGGGCTACGATATGTCTATTGTTAATCAAGCATTTTTAGATGCCAGTCGTTTAAACCGGGATACATTGCTATTCGGCGAAATTGCTCAATGTATACTGATTTTTTGGTACAAGGTAAAGATCTGTAAAATAATTTTTTGGAGAAGGGCTACGATATGTCTATTGTTAATCAAGCATTTTTAGATGCCAGTCGTTTAAACCGGGATACATTGCTAGAACAATCTAAGGCTAAATCTGAATCGTTGCGTAAAACCAGGGACCAAGGGAATATTGTAAAAAAAGGGGGTTTTACACCTAAATTTATCACTCAGTTTAACCAATCTGCTCATCAAATTAGGAATATTTGGAATTGTCACTGGAATATTATACGTAACGATCCTATAATTGGTCATCTATTACCAAAATATGCCCCTATAGTATTCAGAAAAGCAAGGAGTATTAAAACCTTAATAGCCCCAAGTAAATTAAAAACTAAAAAAGTAGAGGATTCCGATTCAATCAAAAAGGTGGGGAATTTTGGATGCGGGAGAGGACGTTGTCTTACATGTAGGCATATAACAAAAACAAATACATTTTCGTCCTATTCAAATGGCACCTCATATGAAGTAACAGATCACATTAACTGTTTAAGTGAATATGTTGTTTATCTTATTTCATGTGAATGCGGCCTACAATATGTAGGCCGTACATCAAGGGCTCTAAGTACACGTTTCTTGGTGCATCGTAGAAATGTGATTCATGGGTGTCAAACACACAGTCTCTCCCGTCATTTTTGTACTAACTATAACAAGGATCCAAAATCCCTATCTGTTATGGGCATTGAATTCATTCCCCCCTCCTATATAGGAGGAGATCGTTTCCAAAGATTATGCACAAGAGAAACATATTGGATGTATATTTTAGATACTACTTACCCAAAGGGACACAATGACCATACTGACATAAGTACCATAGTCTAATCACTCGCCATATTGGGTGATACTCCGCAGGTCTGGATTGAATGCTATGGCATTCCCTCCGGGCTATGGTCATATGTCTGGTCACTGAGGTTCACTTTATATATTTATATGTGTTTATGCACTATTAAAGATCAATTGAAAATAAAATATAAAAATACTAATAGTGGTCAGTATATATGGTGTACATCACCATTTGTTATGGATGTATCTGGTTTTCCTTCATACAGTAAATGGTCAATTTATTTCATTTATAGTCATTTAGGATTCACACATAGTACACACTTAGTTCATATAAGTTTTATTAGGTTTCATATAGGTATATATTAATAGTCCAATGGAGAAATACAGAAAGTAACTAATATTGATTCATTGATCAATTGATAACATTATATGCATCGTGCACTTTCTGTATTTCTCCATTGGACTATTAATCCATATGTGTTATTCTCGGTATGTTTATACATTTATGTTATTGATGCTGCTCATCACCCGTTTTTGTTTTTAATCTTTATTTGTCTTTCGTGATGTTTTTACATGTGTTGTTTGTTTTGGGTCTAGACACGGGTTCTTTCTGTTGGACATCATGATCTCTTTCATGACTCATCAGCATGATTAATTGATTGCCTACCACTGATTGTGATTTTTTCTAACCAATCACTGAAAGAGATCTGCCTACAAAAGAAACCCGTGTGGAGAGGCTTTTTACTCTTTGATAAAGTTCCACAACGGAACGAAACGCGTCAGAGGTGCTCTCTGTGATGTGCAGCATTCAAGTTCAATAAAGCTGATTTTATTTATTTATTCCTTTGGCTGAGTTCCTGTTGCAGTGACCGCTTACACCACTTCACCTCCCACAAAAAGAAAGTTAAAGTAAAAATGATAAAAACATTAACAGACAAAATTCTAGAACTAGAAAAACGACACAAAACTAATCCCTCAAAAAAATTTTTATAAGCAATTGACCACCAATAGAAACGAGCTTAATCAAATTCAATTGGAGAATGTAGAAAAAGCTCTTAAATGGACCAACCAAAAATACTACGACAAGGGCAACAAGGCCGACAAACTTCTTGCTAGCAAACTAAGAGGGGTGCAGAAAAGATCCCAAATAACAGCGATTAAGAGTACGTCTGGTCAAATATTATACAACGGAAAAAAAATAGCAGACGAATTTACCACATTTTACACCAAATTGTATAATTTGAGGACCCAAAGCGGCACATCAGAGCCATCCAGGTTGGAGGCAATCACAAATTATCTCGATGACTGCAACCTTCCCTCACTGACGGAAGAAGAGAACTCCTCACTCAACTCCAAAATCTCGAAAGCAGAATTGACTGCAGTGGTGAAAACACTAAAGACCTCTAAAGCCCCTGGCCCTGACGGCTTCACCAATGCCTATCATAAGAAATTCTTACCTATACTGTCCACCCACTTGCTGAACTTGTTTAATTCATTCATGGAGGGAAACCCGATCCCCTCGTCAATGTCCCTGGCAAACATTGCTATTATACACAAGGAAGGGAAAGACCCAACACAATGTGGGAGCTACAGGCCAATCTCCCTCCTGAATAATTATCTTAAACTGTACAGCAAGATCCTGGCAAATAGACTAAATCCAATTCTGCCCAGATTAATAAACCTTGACCAAGTGGGGTTTGTCTCGGGGCGACAAGCCTCGGACAATACTCGCGAGATAATCAACATAATTGACCATGTGCACCTCACAGGCTCCAAGGCAATGCTTCTGAACTTAGATGCTGAAAAGGCATTTGACAGAATTGATTGGCTATTTCTGGATAATACTATGAAAAAATTCGGCTTTATAAATCCTATTTAGAAGGGGTACGAGCCCTTTACCAAAATCCGTCGGCCCTCGTTAGATTGCCTGGAGGGAACACTTAAAGGTTCCAAATAAAAAACGGAACGAGACAGGGATGCCCCTTATCCCCCCTCCTCTTTGCCCTCACTATTGAACCTCTAGCGTCTAAAATACGTAATAACATAAACATCCAAGGCATAGAAATAGGAAAAACAAATTACAAAATTTCCCTCTTTGCGGACGATATTATCTTGACCCTATCCAGACCCCAAACTTCCCTTCCTAACCTTCAAAGGGAACTAGGAGATTTCGGCAAAATATCTGGATACAAAATAAATAGCGATAAATCTGAAGCCCTCAACCTAAGCCTCTCAGAACCAGAAGTGAAATTACTCAAATTGAATTTCAGTTATAGATGGAGTTCTTCGTACATCAAATATTTGGGAGCAAATGTATCAAAGAACTACCAATCCTTATATCAACACAATAACCCAGCTCTGTTTGACAAAATCAAGAAAGACCTGGATAAGTGGGAAGGTTACCAGATCTCCTGGATCGGAAGAATGATCTCTATAAAGATGAATATACTCCCCTAGATTACTATATTTCTTTCAAACACTTCCGGTCCACGTTCCTGGTTTTGAACTAAAAAACATCCAAAATAGACTGTTCAATTTTATTTGGCGGGGCAAAAGACCCAGAGTCGCTAGATCTGTATTGCTGGCATCAAGAGCAACGGGTGGTATGGGTGTCCCAGATATCTCCAAATATTATCAAGCAGCCCAACTTAAACAAGCGGCCATGTGGAACGCAAACCCTGAACAGCGATGATGGTTCGAAATAGAGTCGCAATATGCTAAAATGCCTTCTCTACAAGCATGCCTTTGGAGCTTGGATAGAGGAGATATGCACATGCACAAATTTAAACTGGGGGCGATGAGTCACACCTGGGGGGTCTGGTTGAAAGCCAAGACTAAATTCAGACTTGCTTCCACCAGCTCGCAACTCACACCAATTTTTAATAATCCCAAATTTCCTCCCGGATGCGCGTCTAAATTATACGACCAATTTAAATTGAAAGGGATCAGGACGATCGGAGACATTCTGAGCCTAGGGAAACTCTTGAGCTACCAAAATTTACGGGCCAAATACGATATACCACAATTGGATACATTCAAATACCTTCAAATCAAACATTTCATCCAAACAATATCCCCGAATCCAGAATTTCCCCCTCTCACCAAGTACGAGAGACTATGCAGAGATAGCTCTCACCAAAAAGGACTAATATCAAAAATCTACACAGAATTGGAGATATCAGCGGACCCTCCAACTCATGACTATATGCAAAAATGGGCCGTGGACCTGAATATAAATAGAGAGGATTGGGACGACATTTGGGAAGTAGCCTCAGGAACTTCCATTTGTACCACAACCAAAGATAATATTTACAAAATAATGTTCTACTGGTATCTCACACCAGTGAGACTAAAGCAAATCTACCCTCTGGCACCCAATCTATGTTGGAGAGGCTGTGGACAAAAGGGCGACATGGCCCACATCTGGTGGTCATGTCCAGAAATAAAGAAGTACTGGGACATGGTTCAAATTTTACTAAAAGAGGTTACCAGCCTCGATTTATCTATTGATCCACTGACCTTCCTGCTGGCCAGGCCAATGAAAGAAATTGACCGCCCAGTTAGGAAATGAATCTCCTTCATTCTCACAGCAGCGAGATGTGAGGTAGAGGCCTCCTGTAAGAAAGTATCTCCCCCCTCCAAAGGAAAGCTAAAAAAAAGAATAAACGAAGTGATGCTTATGGAAAAGCTAACTGCGCTTCTTAAGCAAAACACGACAGCTTTCTATAGAATATGGGAACCATGGATAACCTTTTAGAAGGAGTCTAACTCAACAAGGTATAGCCGAGAAGATAATACGTCGGGGAAAAGGAAGCCGGTGACAATCAGTGCTTCGTAAGAATGCGTCCAAGGTGGACACTCAGTGACCAGGGTAGACACACCAATACCCTCCCCCCCCCCCCACATTCTCTTCCCCTTTTTCTTTTTTCATGGCCTCTCCTTTCTCGGAAGGCCACTAACTTCTGGCAACAGATTTTCCCTCCAAAAAAACACAAAAATGTTTCTGTGTTAGGCCTCGGCCATGTTCCCTGCTTGCTGGCGGAAGAGCGCTTACGCGCGCTCCCGCTCAGCACTGAGCCCCTACAGTCGCAATTAGAGCGGCTTTAGTAGGGGCTCACCTATGCTTCCGCAAGCGCGCGGAAGCGTAGGTCTTAGGGGAATTTAATATTCCCCCGCTTGCCGGCGCGACAGGCCGGTGACGTGAGCGGTTTGCCCAATGAGTGTGAACCAGCTCCGTGACGTCACTGGCCCGCCCCCGGCCAGTGACATGCCCGCCCCCGGCCCGCCCCCTGACAGCGCGTGCGGTAAGCAACCGCAAGGCCAGGGAAAGCACCCGCTTTCCCTGAGCCTCAGCGCGCCTCAGCGAGCAAGCAGGGAGCCTGGCCGAGGCCTTAGGCTTTGTATATTGTCCCCTGTATGTATATCTTCTTACCTGCCTAATAAAAATATTTGAGAAAGAAAAAAAAATCGTGTTCCAGCAATATAAATTGTTATTAGAATTAGAATCAAAACACCAGTGAAAGTGCCCACCTTTAAATCAGATAGTAACTGAGGTTTTATCAGAGATAGGAACATGGGCAGACTCGGGGCGCCGAGTGCTTCTAATCTGCCGTCAAATTCTGCTTCCCCCCCATTATCGCTTAGCAAACAATGCTTCCACTGCAGCTGGGGATTCTGGGTAATGACACGCAAATGAGCAGAGTGTCACTTTTTAGTTCTTATCATGATAACGCGGAAAGGCAGGGTTGCAGACGTGTCTGAGATATGTGAATGTGCTCACAAGTGGTACTTTTATTTACTGCACAGTGGAGAGTTTTTGTCACTTTTTTTTTTATGTCGGTTTAGACTTAAATCTGTGGTGTAACAGCGACACCATGTGGTCTCTTGGAGGGATTTTAGTCTCAATATTGTTAATGGAACTTGTTTGGAAATGGTTTTTATTCAAGTAGATTTCTATTCTTAGGCTGAGTCCCGGGTCAGCGCTTAGGCGCTCACCCGTGCTGAGGCGCGCTGACACTTGTCAGTGAGCCCCTGCAGCCGCAATGAGAGCAGCTTTAGCAGGGGCTCGCGCACACTTCCGCAGGCGTGCGGAGGCGTAGGTCTTACCAAATTTCTAGTTTGATGAGGGCGAACCAGCTCTGTGACGTCACTGGCCCACCCCCCGACATGCCCCCGAAAGCACCCACTTTCCCTCAGCCTCAGCGCGCCTTCGCACGGCTGGAGTCACCATGGACTCAGCCTAAGTGAGGAGGTTCAATTCATTCTCACGTGTGTTATGTAGAAAGGAAGTGTATATTGATGGTTGGTTAGGAAATAAATGCTGAATTTCAAAACAAATTAGTAGAAGAATACAATACTAATGAAATTTGGTGGAAATGTGATGGTAGAAGGTATAGAGAGGTTATAGCAGGGGGCCAACTCCAGTCCTCAAGGGCCACCAACAGGTCAGGTTTCAGGATATCCCTGCTTCAGCACAGGTGGCTCAATCAGGGGCTCAGTCTTCAATAAATATTGTTGAGATCTTCCTACAATACAGCCCAAGCAGCTACATTAAATACATGCAAACCTCTTTAAAAATCAGGCACACTACCACTTTTTATTTAAGCCACATTGACTGCTGCCGATGCATCTCTAATAAAACCATCGAATTCATTTTTATTGTTGTTTTTTTTCCCATCCCACAATCCCATGCTTTTTGCACCTCACTATTTGATAGTAAAGCCTGAAAATGTTTAATAGGATCTCATGGGATTGTACAGTGACTTTGTAAATGGTTGTCATAGAAACAAAAAATGCTGGTTACATTGTAATAGATGAAAAATGTCATTCAGAATTGTTTTTTTTTAAATGCTACAAGTATTTTCTCATAGTACAGAACTGATGGACCCTCTCCCCCTCTCCCCCTCTCCCCCTCTCCCCCTCTCCCCCTCTCCCCCTCTCCCCCTCTCCCCCTCTCCCCCAAATAAGTTATGCTGGGTAAAAAAAAAACACATTGAAACAGTTCTAACTCCAGTTTGGCCCTTTGAGGCTACCATACATTATAGAGGAGCATGCTCGGTAGGTATAATGGTTAGCTTTGGTGGCCATATTGAGTGTACTGCACATGGAACCTGCATGATATATAAACAAGGTATCTAGCTGGTTAAGCACGTGAAAAGGTTATAACTGGGAAATCCCTCCTATAGTTCCACAATAGTATATATATATATAAAAATATAAAGATACATTTATTACATCATAAGATATGATTAGTGCACTTTTTTTTGAATTGTTTGTAGCTTATGCTGTAATAAATGTATCTTGATATTTTTCTATCCTGGAGTGCCATGGACATTTTCAATTTGTGCTGTTTTGATTTGGAGAGGTGAATATGGATCGTCCAGCAGGCACCTATTGTACAGCTAAGTTTCTATTTATTTTCAGGAGTGCTTTCACCACTAATATATATATATATATATTTTTTTTAAGTTGTGGTTGGTGAAAAAGGCAACAAAAACCCTCCACCGTTAGCATATAGCCAATAAAGAAAATCACTTGTGAGCACATTCACATGTCTATACCTCAATCAAACAGGCTGCTACGCGGACGCGCGTTCGCGAGCCTCTGCTGAGCGATGTGTGAACATCCCCAGCAGACAGAATGACGCAATTGGGGACGTAACGTAAAAAAAAAAAAATGAAGTGTGTGTTTGATTGGCTGGCGAAGTGCATGTGATGCGGCTGCTGCTTGAAATTTCAACTACAGTTGAAAGCTGGAGTTGCAGCCGCGACAGCGCTGCGCTCCCACAGAACACAGCGAAAGAGCGGCGAACGTCGCATCGCGTACTGTTTGAGCGAGGCCTTGCAGGTATATAATGGTTGAAAGGCAGGGTTGCAGACCTGTGTAAGGCTGCATCCCCGCTAGCGCTGAGTGCGCGGCGCTTGCGGCGGTTACTTACATATATAGATATATGTAAGTCCCCACGCGCTCGTGCGCGGGCACACACGCTCACCCGCGCTCGGCGCTTAGATAAACAAAAAAATTATACTTTCCCGCGCGCTCAACTAGCAATGCCCCCCGTGCGCGTGTAAATGCAGGACACCTGCCGCTTATGCTCGGAGCGCTCTCCAATCATGAGTGCGCTCAGCGCCAGCGGGGACTCAGCCTAAGACATGTGAATGTGCTCACAAGTGATATTCTTTATTTTATATATATATATATATATATATATATCCTGGTTTGCCTCCTGTCGTATGAATGGAAATTGTTAGGATTTTTTGCACCTCACAGGTTATGGATTTATTTGGGATTGTAAGCTCTTATGAGCAGATACCCGATGACTGAGGCATTTGAATTGATATGTTGTGATCGTTGGAGGAAATATACTTCATGCAATGTAGAATGTGCACATTTTGGCTTAAACGTCTAGGCAGGGGCGCTCAACCCCCCTAACCCCCCCCCCCAACACGTCAGGTTTTCCCATCCTCAGCACAGACACGTTCATTTCAGCTTGGGGGACTCCCTGCCTCCCGAGATACTTACTAGGGGGGTGTCGGTGTCTCTGCAGGCAGGGAACTTGTGTGCCTAACATAATGGTGGCTTAAATGTCCCACGTCACGCGGGCCAATAGGAAGCCGTGACATCATCCCTTTGCGGCTTCCTATTGGCCCACGGGACATTTAAATATGGCAATACCGGCACCGCTACGGAGATCAGTATCTCTGGGAGCAGGGTGCCCTAGCGCTGAAATTAACGCAGTTTAGCTCCGGAGACCCCCTGCTCCAATCCTATAACTAAAAAAAGAAACATACACCTGTATATATACCTACAAATCCAGAAATACAAGTGTTTTATTGGTATCTTTAATGTAAGCTCAACTATCCCACATTGACAGGGCAACTGAAGTGTGCGTATTTTCATGTGCTCACAGTTCTATTTAATCTAGTTTCCTTTTGTTTCCAGAACTTGGAGAAATGGCCAACAAGAAACTTAAGAGAACAGAGTTATCCCAAGACCTGTGTGAGATATTAGGGCGTCATCATATAAATACCTGCCGGGTAAATATTACATGGGAAGTTAATTCTTCTATAGCTGGGTGTGTGTTCACGGGTTTTAACCCTCCAAGTGTAACATTTATCACTGAGGCACAGTTTAAAAAATAAAACACTGCTTTATAAATCAACCCTGAACATTGCAGCTTAACGATGATTACATTCCTGTGTTAATCATCCCATTTCTGGACCAAAGTGAACGATTTCCAGTGGCATGTTAAAGTTATCTCATTTGGGGAATTCATACCTATTTTCTACCATTAGAGATGATACTGCAGACATGTGGGAAAAGGTTTTGAATAAAAATCGTTAGTTTGAAAAAAAAAAAAAAAAAAAAAAAATGCGCATACTTGGAATTCAACAGCCTGTGACATTATTGGTAGGAGGTGAATACGTACGTACGTGCGCATGCGTGCTTGTATGTACGTGCGCATGCGTGCTTGTATGTACGTGCGCATGCGTGCTTGTATGTACGTGCGCATGCGTGCTTGTATGTACGTGCGCATGCGTGCTTGTATGTACGTGCGCATGCGTGCTTGTATGTACGTGCGCATGCGTGCTTGTATGTACGTGCGCATGCGTGCTTGTATGTACGTGCGCATGCGTGCTTGTATGTACGTGCGCATGCGTGCTTGTATGTACGTGCGCATGCGTGCTTGTATGTACGTGCGCATGCGTGCTTGTATGTACGTACGCATGCGTGCTTGTATGTACGTGCGCATGCGTGCTTGTATGTACGTGCGCATGCGTGCTTGTATGTACGTGCGCATGCGTGCTTGTATGTACGTGCGCATGCGTGCTTGTATGTACGTGTGCGTGCTTGTATGTACGTGCGCGTGCGTGCTTGTATGTACGTGCGCGTGCGTGCTTGTATGTACGTGCGCATGCGTGCTTGTATGTACGTGCGCATGCGTGCTTGTATGTACGTGCGCATGCGTGCTTGTGTGTACGTGCGCGTGCTTGTATGTACGTGCGCATGCGTGCTTGTACATACGTGCGCGTGCGTGCTTGTACGTACGTGTGCGTGCTTGTATGTACGTGCGCGCGCGTGCTTGTATGTACGTGCGCACGCGTGCTTGTATGTACGTGCGCACGCGTGCTTGTATGTACGTGCTTGTATGTACGTGCTTGTATGTACATGCGCACGCGTGCTTGTATGTACGTGCGCACGCGTGCTTGTATGTACGTGCGCACGCGTGCTTGTATGTACGTGCGCACGCGTGCTTGTATGTACGTGCTTGTATGTACGTGCTTGTATGTACGTGCGCATGCGTGCTTGTATGTACGTGCGCATGCGTGCTTGTATGTACGTGCGCATGCGTGCATGTATGTACGTGCGCATGCGTGCTTGTATGTACGTGCGCATGCGTGCTTGTATGTACGTGCGCATGCGTGCTTGTATGTACGTGCGCATGCGTGCTTGTATGTACGTGCGCATGCGTGCTTGTATGTACGTGCGCATGCGTGCTTGTATGTACGTGTGCATGCGTGCTTGTATGTACGTGCGCATGCGTGCTTGTAAGTACGTGCGCATTCGTGCTTGTATGTACGTGTGCTCACAGTTTTAGGGTGAACAATTACACTTTGCTCCTACTAATTTCATACTAGTTGCTTGGGCAGCTGGGACTCCGGTAGCCACGTCAAGGCCTTTCACGGGTCACATTTGGCTGTCAGGTGAAGAACCCTGGGATACGGAGACCGTGAATTATACGTAATGGAATGTATTTCGTAGCATAAAGAAATAACATGCTACATATATTGCACGGATATATCGGTAACTGCTTCTGCGCCTTCTGATGGTTTTTCCTCATTATCATTATTTCTTCTCTGTTTGTAGGACTTTCTTAGCCTCTCAATGCTGGAGATCATGAAACTCACTGGTCAAACTTACCATAAAGGAAAGATACTTCTACGTCTTGTGAGTCAAGCCTGTGCCCCCAAAATGTCCACTGTAAGTGTATAATGTATGACACGTATAGACTTTGTTTTAATATACAATACTGTACTGTATATAAGATAGGTTAAATACAAGCGTACTTTACCCAAAAGCATAACCTGCATTTACCGACCTGCTTTAAAGGAAAATTGTAATAAAAACAGAAGTCCTCCCCTACCCATGCAGACTTCAAACAACTTGATCAGAGAGGCTGTCTTATCCTGAGCTTCTCTGATAAGACCCTTTGAAGTCCTGCAGTGTCACGGAATGAAGCAGCCATGTTAACTTCGGTTTCGGGGCCAGTTTTTACAATTGAACCACAGATTGGAAACAAGCGAGCAGGGGAAAGCAGATGCCCTATTGTGCAGTATGGTGACAAAGGGAAGAAAATACCCTATGTAGTACCTTTGCCGTACCTGCCAACTAACTCCAGGTCAGCCGTGTACTGATGATCCAGTCCTGGTTTGTATTCTTATTTTGTTGTAATTGCGTAGGCTCTGAAGAAGGTCCAGGTTGGATGATAGCTGGCTGCAGTTACCTGGCAGGTATATTACTCAGTACGCTGTGTGCAGATTATAGTCCTATTCCTTCGAATGGAGCTGAGGGAAGCGACTTGACGGCATATTGAATAGGGACTTTAGAGTCAATCAAAGACTCCCTTTTTAAGGATGCATGAACTTTGACCCTCAAGTTAGGATGTTTTTTTGTTAACCCAGTGCCGCATCTCTCCGGTATGTCAACACCAAGTTATTTAGTGTCCATCTCACTGATTTGTAGTACGTGTTCTTATTGATAGAAATCAGCAGTTTTCCATTAAAAGGCTATTTTTGGGCCCAGAATCCCCCAAAAGGCACGTATTTCAGTCCTCGGGACCTAGCTTCTCCGATCTCTCCCCCTTAATACCACCACAGGAAACTTATATGGAGGTGCAGTAAATGGCCATAGCTTGTAGGGCACACTTATCACGGTAATGGCCATTACCTCCTTGGTATTACCATGGTATTCTGACATTCACCCCCAGTCGAAGACGGCTGAAGCAGGGATATCCTTGAAACCTGACCTGTTGGTGGCCTTTGGGAACTGGAGTTGATTACCATATTCCATATAGAGAAGGGGTAAAGTGTCATTTTGGTGAAGTATTATATACAGTATATATTCACCATAATATGCAAAAGAATGTATTTTATTGGTCCAGTGTTCCCGCTCCCACACTGGAACTCAGGGCCAAATCATTAGGTAACTAAAGTACATTTTTTGCATATTTATTGTGTGCATATCCCCTTGTTTATTTGTACAGTACCTTCTCGGTGTTCTGATAGCTGGGTCCTCTCTCGTACTCTGGTTTATACTAGTGCCCCAATGCCTTCTCACTGGTATATAATCAGTTGTGTATAGAATTGACATGCCCAATAAATCTTTGTTCCGCAGAGCTTGCAATCTAATTTTGCTATAGAAAGGACAGAGAGTCTTAGCCCAGGTAATGAGGCACAGACGAACATATCCGGCTTTTTAAACGTATGACCTATATTTTGCTCTTTAGGCTTATGAATTGAGAACGAAGAGAACCACGTACCTCTCGCCGGCTTTTCTGTCGACACATTTAAGTGGGTTGGACCATGTGTTACGTGGCGGAATAGCCTGTGGCGCTCTCACAGAGGTGGGTACTGGACTCGTAAACCCAGCAAACAAGTCTGCGCCACACGCCACAAATATAATCAATCGCTGTTGCCGATTTGCATAGAATGCTATATCTGAAGTTAAGCACGATCTAGAACCAAGTGCTTCATTACGAGCCCGGAAACAGGTCCTTGTCAGGAGCAACTCTCTGTCATCGTATTATTAGATCTTGGTCTATATCAGGGGTGGCCAACTCCAGTCCTCAAGGGCCACCAACAGGTCAGGTTTTCAGGATATCTCTGCTTCAGCACAGGTGGCTCAATCAGAGGCTTCGTCTTCGACTGAGCCACTGATTGAGCCACCTGTGCTGAAGCAGGGATATCCTGAAAACCTGACCTGTTGGGGGAGCCCTCGAGGTCTGGAGTTGGCCACCCGGGTCTATATACTGTATAACTGTTTATTGTGACTAAGCATTGCTAATACACGAGACATCTTCCAGTATCGGTGCAGACCTTCCGGTTCTTACTGAATAGCAGTGCTCCGTAAATATTGGCCAATGTCTTCCAGGCCCCGTGGGGAAATCAAATAGGATATTTTTTTAATCTTAAATGGAAACAATGATCGCACCCTATACATTTTAAGAGGTTTCCCGGCCTTTGGAGAAAAACAACCCCAAACTTTTCTCTGTTCCTGTTATTTTTTTTTTTTTTTTTTTACTAATTGAGTCTGAGAGGGTGGAAAAGCAAAGGGGTACTCGGCACTGCCATCTACAGCAACAGGCTGGCCAGTCTTACCAGTCGTATGATGCCATAACTTGCCTATGGAAGGGAAATTTATTAAATTGGCCTTTAACCCCTTCCTGGAGTATAAACGCCTAACTCAGGGGTTCTCGACTCCAGTCATCAAGACCCAACTCCCGCCCAACAGGTCAAGTTTTCAGGATATCCCTGCTTCAGCACAGGTGGCTCAGTCTTCGACTGTCTTTCACTGATTGAGCCACCTGTGCTGAAGCAGGGATAGCCTTAAAACCTGACCTGTTGGTGGGGGGAGGGGGATTATTGAGCACTGCAGTTGAGAACCCTCATACCCACCTCTCTTTGTTCATTGAATGGCCCTCTGTGATCTTGGCCACTCTGAATTATTTTATTATTGTAGATTACGGGTCCCTCGGGCTGCGGCAAAACTCAGCTCTGCATCATGCTGAGTATTATGGCGACTCTCCCGGTGGGGATGGGAGGGCTGGACGGAGCAGTTCTGTACATCGACACGGAGTCTGCATTTAGTGCTGAAAGGTAAGAACGATGCAGTCGCCCCTTTGGGAACCAGTGTACGATGATAGACTTATGTTTGCGTAACCTGGCGCGTTCCCATTGCAGCTCAACAATGGCTGCCAATGTGTTTGTCCCAAAGGACCCTCCGTCCGTCAGCACAAAGCGATGCGGTCACTGCTCCTTTCATAGCTCCGCGTGGGGAACTCTTATTCAGAAAGGCATAGTGAAGTCAAATAATATACTGTAGTTTAACACAGTAGATCTAATCCTCAAGTGCCACCAACAGGTAAGGTTTTCAGGATATCCCTGCTTAAGCACAGGTGATGCAGTCTTCGACCGAGCCACAGATTGAGCCGCTTGTGCTGAAGCAGGGATATCCTTGACCTGACCTGTTGGTGGTCCTTGAAGACCGGAGTTGGCCGCCCCTGGAACAGTAAACACCCGCGCACATGACCTAATTACTGTGTGTAAGGCTGCGGCCCCGGTGGGCGCGGCTGTACGCACGCAGGAGCATCTAGCCGCGTGCGCACCCGTTTCTGCCGCGACCTGTGGTCTGTGGCTGCGCTTGTGGCAGAGAGCAGGAGATCCGACAGAGGGGGCGTGGTGGAGGCGCGGCCATGATATCACGCAGCTGGTTCGCCCTCATTGGCTGAACCGCCACCGTGGCCAATGTTCGGCCAATCACACATTGCGCCTTGTGCGCGCACGCACACGCCGACTGGGGCCTGCCCCATAGAGGGCTGTGCTCTAGGGTGTGGTGCGCACGCAGCAGCGGCCACTGGGGACCTGGCCTAAGGTTTCAATGCTTCCTATTCTCTGATCAGGACTGCCTCCTTTCCCCATCTTTTACCTGCACTGCTCTCTTGCCATAACCTTTTCCCCCTCGCTGCTCCTTCACCCATCGATATACTCCAAGCGCCCTCTCTCCCCACCTTTCAAATCTGAAAAAACACACCTTGTGAACGGAGCATATTAACAGCCAGGACTTATGACCACTTCTCCCTGCACCCACAGAGACCCTAACCCACCATCAAGGTCAGGCACTACCATCCACTTACGCCCTTCCCTACTGTGGCTGCCATCATCCCACTTTAGATTATAAACTCTGCAGTACAGAGATTCCCTTTCCTATTGATGCACTTGTTTTCTAATCCCCTTATTCTAATGTATTTTTTTTATATACAGCGACGTATAGATTGTTGGCACTGTATAAATGAAAATATACATCAATACAATGTAACCCTGCTACCCCCACCCGACCTCAGATAGGGTCTCCTAGGGAGTCTAATGCTCAGGCTACATGTCTCTGTGTGGTGCATACCTGCTGGCAACAGGGGGCCCTGAGTCTCCCGTGATGACATGGGGGAGAACAGGACAGGATTCTGGGGTTGTGCCTCTGTCTCTTCTACTGGTGCAGCGCCTCCATCATCTGCAGCCCCCAGCTGTATAGGGTGAAGTACCTACAAGAGAGTTCTCCTTCCCCTCCTCCTGATACACTTCACTCTCAGGCAGGAGTTTAGATAAAGGTGCAAGCTCTTTGTCTCTTCTCAGTAGACAGGTTTCACTGCAGGCTGTCTTCCCTCAGGCTGTCTTCCCTCAGGATGTCCCTGACCTCACTCCCGGCCTAGGGCACCAAGAGTGGGTCTAGCTCTTCCCCTACCCTCTAGGCAGGGTAGGAGGTATGGGGTGCACACTCTACTCCCCGGAGGGTGGCCTTGTGTCACCCTTGTTCCTTCCACTCCAGGGACAGACTCCCCCTAAATAGGAAATGGCAATACCCTAAGTAGCTCCAACAGGCACCGCCCCTGTGTCTTCTGATTGGACACAGGGCCTGATGACCTGCCTTCACTGCCTCAGTGTACTGCCTCAAGTGGGGAAAACCTATGATTGATCCTGGCAAACCTGCCCTTATGCAGGAATTACTGCCGGGAGGAGGGCAGACCTATTGCCCAAACCACACAGCGCTACAACAATAAAAAATTATATTTTGTAGGGTGTAGTGGTTTTGACATATTAATCTTTAAAAGCATTTGTGCAGCCACCTCGTGGGTGGTACCCAAGCAGCTAATTTCTGCAGCTCTAATGTATTTGGTAATATAAAGAGTAGAGTAAGTGAACACCAGAAAATGTACCGATATGACCCATATCAGAGTGAGTAACTGAACCTGCAATCAAATCTACGAGCTTCTGTGTTTAGGACTAGCACACCCACTCCTCTAATACAGGTTTCTCTACCGCTTTAAATTACTTTTTTTCTTTTGCTCTTTGTTTACTTAGATGCCATCATCCGCCGCACAGGTACACACAAATAGCAAATAACTATGAATTCAGCTGACCCCAAGAAAATGAAAAACACATGAATTATTTCACTGCAATAAGTAAAAACAGTTACCTTATGAGTTATTGCATCTTTCTAAGGAAGACAATTACATGAAGACTTTTTTTTTTTTTTTAAGTATTTCCTGTGTTCATTTAAATGTTTTTTGCTGCATTCTTCGTAATTAACTATATCTACATGGACTAGATTTATGACAGCATCTATAACATTTTTGCCTTTCTTGTTGTTGTTTGCAGTACTAGGGGTGCCCACAAGATGTCACTGTTCTCAGGCAAATATGGATGTTTGTGCTGACATGAAAACTATTTTCTTCCTTATCTGGATTTGCACACTCGCCTCTGGCTGACTTGATATGTAATATGTAGCATGCTAAATACAGAAGCCCATATTTACTAATCTGTGCTATTGCATAAGACGCCTTCCAGCTCTGGAAGACAACTTAAGGCTATTTATTTCCATTTGCCCACACTGCCCTGCATGAGAGGCCAGTAGCACAGTGCAAATCTCAGCCATATATAACCGAATAGAACAGGAGGCTCAAACTAAGTCCTCAAGGGCCACCAACAATGATTGAGCCACCTGTGCTGAAGCAGGGATATCCATAAAAGCTGGCCTGTTGGTTGCCCTTGAGGACTTTGTTTGAGACCCCTGGTATAGGAGTATATGTGGGCCTGGATGTATATGTGTGTGTGCCTGTGCAAATCTGTGTATTTGGTTTTGTACAGTATATCGGTGCGCCTGTTTTTGAATGTGTGTCTCGGTGCCTGTGTGTGTGTTAGTGAGTGTGCAGTAGTGTTTAAGAAGGCAATACAAGCTGGTGATTTTGTTTGCAAATGTATTCACATAGGATTGAAGCAGGGGGTCTCCGGAGCTGAACCCCATTAATTTCAGCTACAGGGACCCCCTGACTTCCAGAGATACTGACTTCTGTAGGGGGTGCCGGTAGCCGCTCTGCTCGGCTAGCAGGGATCACGTAATGACCGGTTTTTCAAATTTCCCTGTGGGCCAATAGGAAGCTGTGACATCATCCGGTGCGCCTTCCTATTGGCCCGCAGGGTGCCGTGACGTCATCAGGTGTGGCTTCCTATTGGCCCACGTGATGCGGGAGCTTTAAACTTGCAGGAGATACCGGCGCCCCCTTCGGAAGTCTGTGTCTCCATAAGCAGGGGGTCCCCGGAGCTGAAATGAATATGGTTCCGCTTCGGAGACCCCCTGCTTGAATCCTATGGTATAAAACAATAACATTCGCAAAACAACATCACCCGCTTGAATTGCTCCTTTAAGACCAACAGGTGCTGGAATTAACCCTTTCACTGCACTTCCAAATCATTTGCCGTGTCTTACTCCCATGAGTATTTAACATGTAATACACAAATATTGGATTTGTATCTAAATGGCAGCTCTGGCAGTTCTATTAAACCCTGTCAGCCGGTACCTCGCTGCTTGAAGTGAACGTGGCTTCACGGATTACCAGTTATTTTTTTAGGGACCACAGTTTGATGCGCACTGATTACTTTATTATATCTCTCTCTCTTTTCCACAGGCTGATCGAGATGGCAAAACATCGTTTTCCTGCCTATTTTGCAACGGAAGAGAAACTGGTGTCTACAACCAGCAGAATCCACGTGTATCGGGACCTTACCTGTGAGGAGATGCGGAGGAGGTACGTCTGAAAGAAGATTTCCGGTCCGAAATAAAAAGCACGCACGTAGGGAGCACTAATAGAAAAGAGGAATAATAAGCAAATATGTGGACACACCACAAATATAAAGGTTGCAGGTTCAGCCCAACATAAATACATTAAAAAAAAATAATGATCAACTGAACTTGTATATTTCTATTATTTTGGACTTTTTTTAATACCGTTTTTACCAGGTAAGATTAGAATTGGAGACCCAGTAAAAAAAAAAAAAAAAATCAATTTTTCATGTCTATCAATAACATTACTCTAGATTAATTTACATTTTTCTAAGAAAGCCGGTTACATTCATACGGTGTTCAAATCAAAGTCATGAAGCACGTAGTTATGCTGTACAGTATCTCCATGGTAGTTATGCTGTATCTCCGTGGTAGTTATGCTGTATCTCCATGGTAGTTATACTGTATCTCTATGGTAGTTATACTGTATCTCCATGGTAGTTATGCTGTATCTCCATGGTAGTTATGCTGTATCTCCATGGTAGTTATACTGTATCTCCATGGTAGTTATGCTGTATCTCCATGGTAGTTATGCTGTATCTCCATGGTAGTTATACTGTATCTCTATGGTAGTTATGCTGTATCTCCATGGTAGTTATGCTGTATCTCCATGGTAGTTATGCTGTATCTCCATGGTAGTTATACTGTATCTCCATGGTAGTTATGCTGTATCTCCATGGTAGTTATGCTGTATCTCCATGGTAGTTATGCTGTATCTCCATGGTAGTTAGACTGTATCTCCATGGTAGTTAGACTGTATCTCCATGGTAGTTATGCTGTATCTCCATGGTAGTTATGCTGTATCTCCGTGGTAGTTATACTGTATCTCCATGGTAGTTATACTGTATCTCCATGGTAGTTATGCTGTATCTCCGTGGTAGTTATGCTGTATCTCCGTGGTAGTTATGCTGTATCTCCATGGTAGTTATGCTGTATTTCCATGGTAGTTATGCTGTATCTCCATGGTAGTTATGCTGTATCTCCATGGTAGTTATGCTGTATCTCCATGGTAGTTATACTGTATCTCCATGGTAGTTAGACTGTATCTCCATGGTAGTTAGACTGTATCTCCATGGTAGTTATGCTGTATCTCCATGGTAGTTAGACTGTATCTCCGTGGTAGTTAGACTGTATCTCCATGGTAGTTATACTGTATCTCCATGGTAGTTAGACTGTATCTCCGTGGTAGTTATACTGTATCTCCATGGTAGTTATGCTGTATCTCCATGGTAGTTATACTGTATCTCCATGGTAGTTAGACTGTATCTCCATGGTAGTTATACTGTATCTCCATGGTAGTTAGACTGTATCTCCATGGTAGTTATGCTGTATCTCCATGGTAGTTATGCTGTATCTCCATGGTAGTTAGACTGTATCTCCGTGGTAGTTAGACTGTATCTCCATGGTAGTTATGCTGTATCTCCATGGTAGTTATGCTGTATCTCCATGGTAGTTAGACTGTATCTCCGTGGTAGTTAGACTGTATCTCCATGGTAGTTAGACTGTATCTCCATGGTAGTTAGACTGTATCTCCGTGGTAGTTAGACTGTATCTCCATGGTAGTTAGACTGTATCTCCATGGTAGTTAGACTGTATCTCCGTTGTAGTTATACTGTATCTCCATGGTAGTTAGACTGTATCTCCATGGTAGTTATACTGTATCTCCATGGTAGTTAGACTGTATCTCCGTTGTAGTTATACTGTATCTCCATTGTAGTTAGACTGTATCTCCATGGTAGTTATACTGTATCTCCATGGTAGTTAGACTGTATCTCCGTGGTAGTTAGACTGTATCTCCATGGTAGTTATACTGTATCTCCATGGTAGTTAGACTGTATCTCCGTGGTAGTTAGACTGTATCTCCATGGTAGTTATACTGTATCTCCATGGTAGTTAGACTGTATCTCCATGGTAGTTATACTGTATCTCCATGGTAGTTAGACTGTATCTCCGTGGTAGTTAGACTGTATCTCCATGGTAGTTATGCTGTATCTCCATGGTAGTTATGCTGTATCTCCATGGTAGTTAGACTGTATCTCCGTGGTAGTTAGACTGTATCTCCATGGTAGTTAGACTGTATCTCCATGGTAGTTAGACTGTATCTGCGTGGTAGTTAGACTGTATCTCCGTTGTAGTTATACTGTATCTCCATGGTAGTTAGACTGTATCTCCATGGTAGTTAGACTGTATCTTTGTGGTAGTTAGACTGTATCTCTGTTGTAGTTATGCTGTATCTCCATGGTAGTTATACTGTATCTCCATGGTAGTTATGCTGTATCTCCATGGTAGTTATACTGTATCTCCATGGTAGTTATACTGTATCTCCATTGTAGTTATGCTGTATCTCCATGGTAGTTATACTGTATCTCCATGGTAGTTAGACTGTATCTCCGTGGTAGTTAGACTGTATCTCCATGGTAGTTAGACTGTTTCTCCATGGTAGCTATGCTGTATCTCCATGGTAGTTATGCTGTATCTCCATGGTAGTTATGCTGTATCTCCATGGTAGTTATGCTGTATCTCCATGGTAGTTATGCTGTATCTCCATGGTAGTTATGCTGTATCTCCATGGTAGTTATGCTGTATCTCCATGGTAGTTATGCTGTATCTCCATGGTAGTTATGCTGTATCTCCATGGTAGTTATGCTGTATCTCCATGGTAGTTAGACTGTATCTCCATGGTAGTTATACTGTATCTCCATGGTAGTTATCTCCGTGGTAGTTATGCTGTATCTCCATGGTAGTTATGCTGTATCTCCGTTGTAGTTATGCTGTATCTCCGTGGTAGTTATGCTGTATCTCCGTGGTAGTTATGCTGTATCTCCGTGGTAGTTATGCTGTATCTCCGTGGTAGTTATGCTGTATCTCCGTGGAAGTTATGCTGTATCTCCGTGGAAGTTATGCTGTATCTCCGTGGTAGTTATGCTGTATGTCCGTGGTAGTTGTGCTGTATCTCCGTGGTAGTTATGCTGTATCTCTGTGGTAGATATGCTGTATCTCCGTGGTAGTTATGCTGTATCTCTGTGGTAGATATGCTGTATTTCCGTGGTAGTTATGCTGTATCTCCATGGTAGTTAGACTGTATCTCCGTGGTAGTTATGCTGTATCTCCGTGGTAGTTATGCTGTATCTCTGTGGTAGATATGCTGTATCTCCGTGGTAGTTATGCTGTATCTCCGTGGTAGTTATGCTGTATCTCCATGGTAGGGGTGGGGTGGGGTGTTAGCAGTGACAGCCAATGAGGCTGGCAGGGCTTTAGCAGTGACTGGAAATGAGGCTGGGGGGGTGGGGCTTTAGCAGTGACAGCCAATGGGACTGGTGGGACGGGCTGCCCAATGAACAAAATGTTTATTTTAACACTAGGATATAGATATAACCAGTTTATTTTTTCTCCACAGAATTGAGACGTTGGAAGAAGAAATCATTTCAAAGGGAGTCAAACTGTTTGTTATTGACTCTGTGGCTTCAGTTGTGAGAAAAGAATTTGACACACAACTTCAAGGCAACTTAATGGAGAGGAATAATTTTCTGTCCAGAGAAGCGTCGTCACTGAAATACTTAGCTGAAGAATTCTCCATGCCGGTAAGTGCTTGTTTCATAACTTAAAGAAATTGTTTAGTACAGGACTTTGAGTTTAAAGAAGCCGCCTATCCCAGACAACAGCAATTAAACTGAACTGATATATCCTAATAATTATCCTATAACAGGAGTGGCCAACTCCAGTCCTCAAGGGCCACCAACAGGCCAGGTATTGGGGATATTCCTGCTTCAGCACAGGTGGCTCAATTGAGCCATCTGTGCTGAAGCAGGGATATCCTGAAAACCTGACCTCTTGGTGGCCCTTGAGGACTGAAGTTGCCCCCCCCCTGTGCTAGATCAATGAACTCAGGAGAAATCACAAGTGTTGAAGTGCTTGGTATCCTGCAGCAAGTCATGGAGTAATCTTAGGCTGCGTCCCCGCTGGCGCTGACCGCGCTCATGCTTGAGAGCGCTGATGTCACCAACTCTCTAAGCGTGAGTGCCGGGTGTCCTGCCTATTTTACAAGCGCGGGCTGGGGGGGGGGGGGGCATTGCGGGAAAGTTGAGCGCGCTTCAAAGTCAGTTTTTGTTTGTCTGCTCAAGCGCCAAACTTGGGTGAGCGTGCGTGCCAGCGCACGAGCGCACAGTGTGAGCGGGGACTTCCACATAAAGACTGCAATAAGTAAAAACGGCAAGCGCCGAGCGCACAGCACGCTCAGCGCCAGCGGGGACGCAGCCTTATCGAGGTGAAGAGAAGGCCAATGTGAAAGAGCCTGACTTCTTCCATTGAATCGCCATCCTGAAGACCCAGTTGCCTTTCGTTCCTCTCAGGTTTTTTTCCCAGAACCTGGAGGGCCGGCCACTGGTCTTTATAATGCCAACTCTACAGCCCACGGTTTGAAGGTCCGCTTTTGCCATCATTATTAGGACACATAATGTTTAGGAGACGTGACAAGCCGACACAGATCCAAATGTGTGCACGACTTGTTGAAGAGATTTCTTGTAACGTTATAAGATGATGTGTAGCAGCTTCATATCCACACTGCTCAAGAAGAGCTGGCGGCCATATTGTTTTCCCGGGCAACCGTTGTTCTCTGAGTTTTAAGAGCTGTGTATCTCTGGAATGAAGGGGTCCTCGGAGCTCTGAGTAATATAGCTTGGTAACTGCTGCTCTGAAGGGGGTGAGACAGATAGATTTTTGCTTTTGCGTTAATGCCGTAATCTGCGCTGTGCGTTTATATATAAATATATACCACGGGGAAGATCCCTGAGCGGACCGAAATTTTTGTAGTGTACTACAATATATGCTTTTTTTTTTTTTTGCACATATTTGTGCTGTGTCTTCTTCATCAGACCTTGGATGGGTGAAGTAATTATCTTATCTTATTTGTTTTTTTTTATTTTTTTAATGCAAGCACTGGCCTTTTTTGGTGTTATACATCAGAGGTGAGCAAACTGGGGGGGGGGAGGGGGGGAACAGCGCTTACAGAGGCCCCGCGCTCTTCCCCACAACATTTAAATGAAATGCCGGAGGATCGCACAAGGCCTCTGTAAGTCCCTAACCGTGTCTCCGGCAGCTTCTGGCGATGCCGCGGGGTCACATGACAACAGAAAAGGCCAGAAAAAAGGTATTGTGCACCCTTGTTATACATGCCTGGAGTGCCTATTATCCTCTGTTTTCAGGTGTGTGTTTTTAATATACTTTATTTGTAACAAGACATTCCCTGGAGCTGCGATCCAAACTGTGGAGGCCCCTGCTAACTAAGAGATTTCATTGTGAAATTCCCTTACAATCATTCTTATTCGGCGAGACGCAATATGGCCAGCGCACACTGGTAGAAATCTCACTGGTCGCAAACTTGCTGTCTCGGTTTCCGGCCGCAGAATGACTGCTGTTGATTATAATAGTCTGCTTATTATATCAGTGGGGAAGGATATTCAGATTTTCCTATGCTTTGCAACCTGGCAACATTCTTATTTCATAATCAGTGATGTTATGACCCAGGGGGTTTCACGCCATGATGTCATGACTTAATGAGGCATCCCTAGCGTTACAGGATGCAGCCGCTACTTGTGACATAACTTACATTTCTCAATGCATTTTTTCATTAATGTTTTCTTCCTACATATTCCTACATATTGTCAACTAAACGAAAGATGCATCGGTACTTTTAGGACCGATTAGATTCCACTTGATCAGTTCAAGCACTGGATAAGATAAATTTACTTTTGATATTTTACTAGCTGATAGTACTCTGCCTTTCTCGGGAATTCTGAGAAACCAGTCTCATCCCTCCCATCCTCCTCTCACCCACACCACCCCCAACCTCCTCCTCCCCCTCTTCAATCTCTCTCTATCCCCCCCTAATCTCTCTATCACCCCCTAATCTTTCTCGCTCACATCACTGCCTTATAATGTCCCCACTTCTTTCTGCTTCTCCAGCATTCTTACTTTCTCCTTACGCCACAGCTGACTTTCACGCTTTCTTTCTCCATCTGCTTTCTGTGTAAACTTTATAGCTATCTGACTCTCTTTATCTGCCACCAGGCTATGTGCATTATGATGTCACCAGTATGCTGTCACGTGCCAGATACATAGCCTACCAGGTACAACACCCAGTGTCTGATTTGTTAGAGAAATTGTAATAACGCAAAGAATTAAAAATAGAACATATCCAATTTCCAAACATAGACAAAGATCTGCTCCCTGATCTCAGGAACCATCATGCAAAATTAAGTTATGATATTATATATGTATTGTAAGCTCTTCGGGGCAGGGACTCCTTTTCCAAGTGTTTCTTTTATGTCTTAAATCACTTGTTCCCATTATGTGTTATATTATTATGTCACGTGTATTACTGCTGTGAAGCGCTATGTAAACAACAATAATAATAATTTAAAAAAAATTCCATTGTGAAAGTGAATGTAAAAAATGTGAGAGGATATATACAGTTGTGTATTGGGTAACAATATATCAAATATTAAAGCAAATAATAAAACGCCTCTTATTGGAGTGTGAAATAATGACAATAGATCTTGCAAAGGGAGGAGAGAAGTCCAATCAGTCACAAGGTTACAAGGATGTAACGCACCAAGAAATGGAGCCAGGAGTTGTTCTATTAAACGGGTGTGGCACTAAATAGGGCAGTAGGGAACTTCATACAGATAAAGTAGTGATTAGTACCACAAAAAATATATCAAATAAATACAAATAATAGGGGAACAAGAAAGCAGTGCAATCACACATTACAAAATTCCTTCTGTGCAAGGCAATATTGCATGGAAAATGGAGACTTCGGACAGCTTCTTCTTTGATTGATCACATCCGCACGATTTCTACAAAACAAAAAGCAGAAGCACATTGCTCCGTAGTGTAGAAAAGTATAACGACATGTAATGCATGTACTCAAAGGGTAAGAATCTCATTCACAAAGAGAGATGATAACATCTCGTAATCACCAGCCGGCACATCTCAGGGTTGGGCAACGATCAGACATCCTTTCTTGCAAAGGCCACGTGGTTCCAGATTGTAGTGCTGTCTCCAGAGCAGGGAGATTTACATTTCCACCAACAGAAGCCAGTCCACACGGAGCAGATCCTGCCCCAGCGGGCTGGCGGGGGAAGCGTTTCTCACACCGAGCTGAAAAATGTGTTCCAAAAAGCAAGAGCTGGATCTCCAAGGGTACTGCCAAGGATGGCAACACGTGCAGCTCTGCTCCACTCGTCAGTGTAATGGCACAAAAAAAGTACCCTACGAGTTTCGTCACACTGCGGCCGACTTTCTCAGGGGATAATGTCCCTTGAGTAAGTCGCAAATCTGCAAATTGTAGGTGATTTTCAAATATTCACCGTTGATTTTTCTTCCCGATCTAATGTCTTGAACAAATCTTCTAGTGTTGCCGTGAAAAGGTTTGGTGATATGGGGGTCTCCCGGGGGCACTCCCTTGCTGATCCATACCTTGCTTGTATCTTCATGTTCTCTAGCTGGTTGATGTGGCATTCTCGTAAATGTTCTTTATATTCTCAATGTACGCTTCTTCAACACGTGTTCTGGAATTTTCATGTTCTTTACGCCGCATGTAAAGAGTTTTGCAAGAATTGTCTCTACTACTTCCCCCGTCTCTTTCAAGATTTCAGTTGTGATTCCATCTTCCCCGGGAGCCTTCCCATTCTTCATGGATTTTATTGCTTTCGCCACTTCTTCTGGAAGGACGCATGGTTCATCATTGGTGGTTTCTGCTCGCTTGTCTTCTGCTGGATCATGTCCTGTGTTGTGTTCTCGTACAATATCATGTAGACGTCCTCAACTCTCTTTATGATAAGTGTGCAGTCTTCTATATTGTTGATTTATTGCTTGTGTGTGTGTGTGTGTGTGTGTATATAAAGTATACAGAATATTGGTATATTTATTAGGCATAAGTACCTAATATATGGGTGCCTGAAGTACCTAATAAGGCATAAGTACCTAATATATGTCTGAAAGAACCTGTGTTTTAAAGCCTGCTTTTAATTATTTCTCTTCGATCTAAAAAGATTACTATCTCAAGTCAGACATATGAAGTGTGTTTCTAATGGTTTCGATCATTTGAAGATACCTCAGTTATTCCATTAGCTTATTTCATTTAGGATAAGCTTGTTCTTAGGATGTTACCCTTTGCCGCCCTATATCTGTTCTCTGCCTTTAGTAATTAGGGGCAGATTGATTCAGCTGAAGAAAATAATGATATCATACTGCAGTACATGCGAGTTTATACTGTTTTATGGTTTGGAAAAAAATATGCGAGTGTCGTTTGCAAACCCTTTTCTAGAAAGCGTAGCTAACCTTATTAAAACCATACAGAAACAATCGAAACCATCAGGAAAGCAGCATGTATAATTGATGAGAATGTAATTTTATAAACCCTTTCACCCCTACAGTAAGTCGTATACCTCTAGTGCTCAAGAGATTTGCTTACAAGGAAACACTCAACCACAGTCTCTTTAGCTTAGGGGAAAAGAAAGGGGTTTATCTGATTGTAGCCAAACTGCTGCCATGTGGCATGTGATCTGTATTAAAAGCTTGCAACAGCCAAAGTTTGATCACAGATCGTGTGGAGTTTCCTGTTGATAGGTCAACTGCAGAATGTAAGAGCTATAATTACATATGCCTTGACCGCTTTTCATCTGATAAAATACTTTTTTTTTCTTTGGGCTGGAGCAGTGTAGTATAAAGCTTGAAATAATCACGGTGTATCATTTTAACGGTGTACAGTATATTCTTGATTTCAAACAAATCTGCTTACTATGGGGGGTGTTTATAGTGCCCGGCGATGCGATGTCGCGTCAAAACAAATACATTGGATTCGTCGCATGCGCTTACAGTAAGCACTACGGCGACGGACTTACAAATTTTTTTGAAGCCGTTAAAATTTGGTTTTGGGAGAGACAGTAGCCACATGTGACTTTCTCTACACCAATCACAGAGCGCCTACTGCACTCTGCCCACCTCCTTCGTGACATCACTGGCCTTGGCGCCAGCGGCGTCGCTCCAAACCTAAGTGCAACCTTTGCCAGTGGCGACGGGTGCCGTCATCGGTCGCGTCGCCGGCACTATAAGCGCGGCCTAAGTCAAAGTCTCATGATGTCATCAGGCACTGTTTGATTTCATACAATTCTACTTTTATTCCACATTGGGTAAAGCTATTTTGATTCTGTTAGAAATATTAATACAATATTTCTTCTTCGACCTATTAAAAAATAATTCTATTTTTACAATGGAAGATGCCAGATGTATGTTGATTTTTTTTAAATATATCTGGCATTTTCGATAATCCCCATAGTGGTCATGAAGTCATCCATCATGTCCGCCACGGTAACTAAAGAGATAAAATGCATTATCAGGATTACTTACTATCTAGTAAAGAGCGTTGTCAGAAAGCTCAAATACCCAGCTTCCACAATAAAGTAATGAATCCCAAGGCAGGTGTATCAATATATCAGTGAGTGAATCCACATAACCAAATATAACCATAGATCCCTGAAAACCGAGCGTGAATGAGAAAAGCCCACCACTCTCAATTTCATTGGGTACAATAAGGCAGCAATGAAGGTTATAAAACGCACGGACACCTCCTTGTAGGGAAGACGTGCTCCTGCTGAGGGAGACCAAGTAGAGATGAGAAGAGTAGAGCACAGTTGAAAGCAGGAGTCAGGAGAGGATACAAAAATCTTTAATGGAGTCAACACAGCATAGGAAAAAAAAACCTCCTACGCGTTTCGAACGTCTTGTTCTTTATTGATAAAGAACAAGACGTTTGAAACGCGTAGGAGGTTTTTTTTTTCCTATGCTGTGTTGACTCCATTAAAGATTTTTGTATTTTGGATCCTCTCCTGACTCCTGCTTTCAACTGTGCTCTACTCTTCTCATCTTTACTTACTATCTACCATTGTGTGCTTCGACTGAGCCACTGATTGAGCCACCTGTGCTGAGGCAGGGACTGATTGAGCCACCTGTGCTGAAGCTACCAGATGGAGGATGGTGTTGATGGTATTGGAATGTTTGACGGGAAAGCCCAAACAGTAACTCAGGATGGACTATTGCAGTGAGAATATCAAGAAACGGTGGAAAAAATGTAGGTGAATGTTTGCAAACGAGAGATTACTGACAGAAATACAAGTTATCTGTCATGTTTTTTACTTCCAGGCCTCGGCAGTGGCAGGGATTTTTGTTGTTGTTGAAAGCAGGGAGTAACATTTACAATTCCAGTTGTTCTAAGTATTTGGATCAGCCTTTACACGTCTAAAATACCAGCATGAAAACCATTGCACTTACTATATTAAAGATGGTAAAGGAGAGAGAACCAACACCCACTCTTAAATTGAAACAGGCTCTGACACACACCTTTTTTTTTAGCTCAGCCCTTTGGCAGCAAAGTATCACAAACACATCAGTTGCAGTGTTCCCAGCAGCAGATTGTCTATTGCTGAGCTGAGAGATGTAGGAATAATGTGTTACACTTAGTGATATAATGTTACATTGCAGCTGTAGCATTTCAGAGTGTCGGACGTCGGCCATGGGAGGAGAATCTTCGTCGATCGATCAGTAGCTTAGGCAATTATTTCTCACTAAAGTTACTCACATGCTGCATATAGTAAAACCAAAGCGGTGTAGCCAGGACGGCTGCTTGAAATACAGCTCCTATTGACAGTTGGAACAACATGTATCGAAAGGGAGTATGGAATAGCCATCACAAAAGGGCCGTTCAGTGATAGCTCCTGCATCTGTTGGAACTTGGCATGTGTAAGTGGCATGGCACGTCCTATTCATCAGTAATGAGTAGCTCGAGAGAGATGCAAGCCCCAAAGCACAGATGAATGTCTGCAAAATAAAATGTATTCTGCATCTAATGAATGCGCTGTGTGGAAACACGATTCCGTGCCTTGGCACAACCTTCAAGCCGAAAGTTTGTGTTGGAGGACCTTCGTCTCCTTTTTAATTTAATTGTAACTGATTAAACTTTTGAATATGCCATGGCTGTGAACCAGCACCAGAGTTTAGGCTTCGACTCCAATTTAAGGGACCCCAAAGAGACGGAATAATGTGCCTAACACATTTAATGTTTTGCAGAACCTGGTGATTAAATGGAAAAGTTACAAAGTTAGTACACTTTACTATTCTTAAAATAAATGCAGCTGCTATTGATCCACATGCTGCGGTCTAGAGGGACAGAATTATTTACATTTGACTTGTTCTTGTGAATGCTAAAGTGTCTAACTGAATAGCTTATTCACTCGGTGTTACATGAAGATTGTGTTCGTGGGAACCTACGCAGTTCTCTGGTTGATGAGCTGGGAAGAATTGTTGAAGGCTGTAATACTTTTTAGCGGTCAATCGAGCTTAGGATGAAAGAAAACAAGTGGCCAGGACATATTAATAAAATAAATGGTCAATGTTTAATGTCACCGTAGTAACCAATTGCTTTTTGGTCTTTTATGATCTTCATGCCATCTTTTCATATATATATATATATATATATATATATATATGTATATATATCTTATACTATATTAGTGAAAGCACTGTATGTTTGCCTGCCTGCCTGCCTGCATGCATGCCTGCCTGCTGGATGTCCGGTGTCCCTAGCGGCAATCTCATTGGTCCCTTGGCCCGCCCGCCCCCGCACACCTCTCATTGGCCTCACACACTCACACCACCCCCTTGGCCCGCCCCCCACACCTCTCATTGGCCTGAGGCGGAGTGACGGGCCAAAGGTCCAAAAAAAAAAAAAAAAACACACACACACACACACACACACACACCCCCCTCTCTCCCCTCTCCAAATCACCTTTTCCCCCTCCCCAGCGGCATCACCTCTTCCCCCTCCCCAGCGGCATCACCTCTTCCCCCTCCCCAGCGGCATCACCTCTTCCCCCTCCCCAGCGGCATCACCTCTTCCCCCTCCCCAGCGGCATCACCTCTTCCCCCTCCCCAGCGGCATCACCTCTTCCCCCTCCCCAGCGGCATCACCTCTTCCCCCTCCCCAGCGGCATCACCTCTCCCCGCTCCAAATCACCTCTCCCCGCTCCAAATCACCCCTCCCCCCTCCCCGCTCCAAATCACCTCGCTTCCCGCAGCTGCCACGCGGCGCGTAAGATGGCGGACCCCCTTCCTCCCTCGCGGCGCCGAGTCAGACGGTGGCGGCGCCCGGACGTACAGGTAGGTGTCGCTCCCCACCTCCGGCGCCAAACGGAACTGAGAAAGGGCGCATCAACTGAGGTGTGTGTGTGTGTGTGTGTGTGTGTGTGTGTGTGTGTGTGTGTGTGTCACTGTCCACTGCCCCCCCCTCCTATCCACTGCCCCCCCCTCCTGTCCACTGCCCCCCCCTCCTGTCCACTGCCCCCCCCTCCTGTCCACTGCGTCCCCCCTCCTGTCCACTGCGTCCCCCCTCCTGTCCACTGCGTCCCCCCTCCTGTCCCCCATCCTGTCCCCCCTCCTGTCCACTGCCCCCCCTCCTGTCCACTGCCCCCCCTCCTGTCCACTGCCCCCCCGCCTCCTGTCCACTGCCCCCCCCCTCCTGTCCACTGCCCCCCCTCCTGTTCACTGCCCCCCCCTCCTGTCCACTGCCCCCCCCTCCTGTCCACTGCCCCCCCTCCTGTCCACTGCCCCCCCTCCTGTCCACTGCCCCCCCTCCTGTCCACTGCCCCCCCCCCTGTCCACTGCCCCCTCCCTCCTGTCCACTGCCCCCCCCCTCCTGTCCACTGCCCCCCCCCTCCTGTCCACTGCCCCCCCCTCCTGTCCACTGCCCCCCCCCTCCTGTCCACTGCCCCCCCCTCCTGTCCACTGCCCCCCCCTCCTGTCCACTGCCCCCCCCTCCTGTCCACTGCCCCCCCCCTCCTGTCCACTGCCCCCCCCCTCCTGTCCACTGCCCCCCCCCTCCTGTCCACTGCCCCCCCCCTCCTGTCCACTGCCCCCCCCCTCCTGTCCACTGCCCCCCCCCCTCCTGTCCACTGCCCCCCCCCCTCCTGTCCACTGCCCCCCCCTCCTGTCCACTGCCCCCTCCCTCCTGTCCACTGCCCCCCCCTCCTGTCCACTGCCCCCCCCTCCTGTCCACTGCCCCCCCCCTCCTGTCCACTGCCCCCCCCCTCCTGTCCACTGCCCCCCCCCCTCCTGTCCACTGCCCCCCCCCTCCTGTCCACTGCCCCCCCCCCTCCTGTCCACTGCAGGAAATGCAGGGGGAGGAATCCATGGCTTTGAGGCGCCCCCCCCTCCCTTTGACGCCCCCCCCCTCCCTTTGACACCCCCCCTCCCTTTGACGCCCCCCCCCTCCCTTTGACGCCCCCCCCCCCTCCCTTTGACGCCCCCCCCCCCTCCCTTTGACGCTCTCCCTTTGACGCCCCCCCCTCTCCCTTTGACGCCCCCCCCCCCCTTTGACGCCCCCCCCCTCCCTTTGACGCCCCCCCCTCCCTTTGACGCCCCCCCCCTCCCTTTGACGCCCCCCCCTCCCTTTGACGCCCCCCCCCTCCCTTTGACGCCCCCCCCTCCCTTTGACGCCCCCCCCCCTCCCTTTGACGCCCCCCCTCCCTTTGACGCCCCCCCCCTCCCTTTGACGCCCCCCCCCTCCCTTTGACGCCCCCCCCTCCCTTTGACGCCCCCCCCCTCCCTTTGACGCCCCCCCCCCTCCCTTTGACGCCCCCCCCCCTCCCTTTGACGCCCCCCCCCCTCCCTTTGACGCCCCCCCCCTCCCTTTGACGCCCCCCCTGCCTTTGACGCCCCGCGCGCACACACTGACTGACTGCCGCACGCACGCACACACTGACTGACGCGCACACAAAGCCTGACTGACGCACGCACACACTGACTGAGGCACACACTGACTGTGTGTGCGTCAGTCAGTCTGTGTGTGTTTGTGTTTCTGCCTCAGACTCACTGACGCGCGAGCAAACACACAGTGACTGACGCACACACGCTACATGAAGCTGTAAAGGAGGGAGGGAGGGGGGGGACTGGATTGATGTGAATGGGGGACAAACAGAGAGAGGGGGGAGGAGAGAGAGGAACGGGAACATTACATCCCGGGCAACGCTGGTCTCTCAGCTAGTATATATATATATATATGTGTATGTATGTTTGGGGTTGGGTAATGGGATGATGAGAACAATAATTAACAGATAAAAATGGAACCTCAGGGGATATTGAAGTAACATTGATATTGCTGTATGGGACTGCCCCTTTAATACATGTAACTGTACGTGTTAAGACTCTGTTTCAGGTGTCTTGTAATCTACAGAATGTATGAAGAAGATACCTGAAAGCTCATGCTCAGTAAATGTATAAAGAACTCACGTTGGTCCATTAATATGTACCACAACCTATAAGTAATCTACACTTCTTCATTGCTCATAGGGCCACAGACCGTGCTTAAAAACTGACTGAGACACACAGATATTTGAATGCTTCGGAAGATGACATAGAACTACTGTACGATGATGAATCTTTGCCATAAAGAAGCAATCCCACAAAAAAATGCTGGGGTTCAGCTACTAATAATGATCCCCAAGTGTGAAACAAATAGGCAAAATGGATCATTTTCTGAATGTTTGATCCTGTGGCCGAGTTGGATAGGACCTTAACGTCTGGCAGTAGTTTACATCCGTAGGAGTTGGGATTAGCACACTCGCTGTTGCAATGGTTTAAACACAGTTAATATATGATCTTTTTAGTATGTTTCCACATTTTTTACTTGAGTGATTTGTAAGAAGAATTAGACCTTAACAAAGGTCAAAGATTTAATAGCTGACTGATCTCTCACGAGAGATTTAACCATTAAAGGAGCTGTCCAACTCTTGCCACCTGGTTCCCCCCTGGTACAGGGTCATATTTAACCATCTTAACACTGGTATAGCGGCAAAATGTTTACCATTCAACCAACGAATAAGGTGACTTTCACCACTAAAAACTCTTGTTTTACCCAAAACCAACGCCATTTTTACAACCCAAAATAAGCTCTCACACATTTATTGGATATAACAGACTACAAATGTACTTATTAATAGAAGAACAAACCTTTAACACAATGGTGAGATCAGGTTGATGCCACCTGACGTCCCAGCTTGATTGACCCCACTACAAGTCAAGGAACCCTGGTAGCTCAGCCATGGTTGCTACGCAAAGCATCTAAACAAATATGGACAATCCACAATCCACTATGAGTTCCCTGGCAAATGCCTTGACCAGAATATTTCCTGAGACCGGCGCCTCCTAATGAGGAGACTGAGGTGGTCCCTCTCCAGGAGGCGCTCAGTCTCACGCAAGTTGGAGAGAGCAGGTGTGGCAGTTCTTTAAACTTCTTCTCAAGCGCGGCATCTTTCCACAATGGGGACAACCTTGGAAATTTGGCTGGAAGATCTGTACATTGATTCATACCTTGGCTTACATAGTTACATAGTAGTTACATAGTTACTTAGTAGATGATGTTGAAAGAAGACATACGTCCATCAAGTTCAACCTATGCTAAATTTAGACGACATATCCTTATTTTATATTTGTACTTACAGTATAGACTTCAATGTTCAATTCTTCATTTGATGTGGTGGAGGAAGCGACAGTAAAGGTGATTCTGTAGGTGGTACTGTAAGTCAATATAGCGTGCTTGAAACCTATAACCTTTCTTTTGTTTTAAATCTATCATGTGCCATTTAGTTCTGTAATGTCCTCTAGCAGTTAAAAAAATATAATTATTGTAGATTTTAGAGAACATTAGCTATTGAATATATATATATATATACAAAATTAATTATTATTTTTTAAAATATTAGTAGATTTTGTCTTGTATAACTCTACAGTTCATAACACTTGTACATTAATGGCAGATGAATGATGGAACGATACTGGATTTTCTTGAGGCTGAACTGTCTTCATGTTAGATCTCCTGCTCCGAGCTGGTTTCCATTATATGACCAATGTAGCCATTCACCGACTGACCCCTGGATGAGATTGTGGTATTAAATACGGGGCAGAGATGCTTTTTTTTTAACAATGTGTCTCTATATTTTCCCACTCATGTACAGTATTCCATGCCTTGTCAATTTCCCGTGTTTGTTGTTCTATTTTAAAGAGTTTACCAGGGTTAGTATTTCCTAATGAGATTCTTGTTGTTCTAAAATATTTTCATTTCAGCTGTTTATTAACTTGGTTACCCTTGCATTAGGATGCAGTGTTATTAACAATTCACTGTTTATCGAAAGGATTAAGTTGAAGGCCAGTGTAAATAGTAATATGTTGTCATTAGAAGTCCAGTGGGAACCTCTTACAGGTTATTTTAAGTCAAGAAATACACAGCAACGTTTATTTGTGTTAGCAGTAAGACCACCATGGCAATTATTTTGACTTTTTTTTTTTTAGGTTTCCAGATCAGGGGTGCTCAACTCCACTCCTCAAGCCCCCCCAACAGGTCTGGTTTTAAGGATATTCCCGCTTCAGCACAGGTGGCTCAATCAGTCCCTGCTTCAGCACAGATGGCTCAATCAGAGGCCCAGTCGAAGACTGAGCCTCTGATTGAGCCACCTGTGCTGAAGCTGGGAAATCCTTAAAACCAGACCTGTTGGTGTGGCTTGAGGAGTTTGGAGTTGAGCAACACTGATCTAGACAGCGGTGCACAAACTTGGGGAGATAGTCTGCGGGGGCGCGGGGGTTACAGAGGCCCCCCACGCTTCCCGAAGGCACTTAAAGTAAGTGCTGGGGAAGCAGCGAAGGCCGCTGTAAACTGCACTTACCTTGGCTTCTTAGACGCGTCGCCATTGCATTTGGCGTCGCGAGGTCATGTGACTTCACGTTGCCATGGCAACGTGACGTCATGACGTCGGAGCCAAGGTAAGAGGGGGGGACTGTCGGCAGGGGGGCGCAGGGAAAAAAGTTTGCGCTCCCCTGATCTAGACCATGGGTGCGCAATCCTTTCCCCATGCCAGCCCCACTCGGCTCCGGCATCAAATGACACCGCAGGGCGTCATTTGATGTCGTGTTACCTTGGCTTCCAGTGATGCATCGTCATGGTAAATTAGTTACAGAGGCCTTGCGCGGTCCCCTGACAGAATTTAAATGCCTTGCGGGAGAGCGCGGGACCTCTGTAACCCGCACATCCCTGATCTAGACCATAAAAATGTGTAGCACAAATACTGTACTTTTTAGATCACTTTTCGCTTTTTCGCATTCAAATGTAATCCCTCAAACTGGAAAATACATAAAACCCTCAAATGTACAACACCCTGTTTTTTCTTCTTGATATTCTTACTTTGTTTTTAGCAGCGATGAACTAGGACTTTAAGCAGATGGGCCTCGTTCCTATTACTCGTTCCCTGATGAAGTAGCGTTGCTACGAAACGCGTTGGATAGATTATTTGCTTTTAATTAGTCCAATTGGTGATTTTATACCCATAACTTGTATTTTTGTGGCATATTTCGATCGTGTGGTGTTTACCTTTAAGTGCCGTAAAATCTTCACTTACGGCCATCCGCACTTTACGGCCGTCGTGAAACTCTATGGGACACATGGACTAACAGCTCCAAAGCTAACCGGAGGCTGGAACCTCTCTGATTCCTACCAGCGATTATACTGGTAACCAGCTGGACGGAGAGGTGATCGGGAGAGCTTACTGACAAGTAAGACTCAAACTGTACCAACACAGCCCCAAGCAGAAGCTGCGTCCTGAAGTGTCCTGAAGGTCCGTTCAGCAAGTGGAGGAAAAGCTCGTGGCAGTGAGGTGGATGTCCCTCGATGCAGCACTTACCCTGTGACGTCTGGTAACACATGTCTATGTACATGAAATGCTGTCTTATTACTAATCTGATGTACGCAGATATATTACCCTATAAACAAATAATCAATTGATTTTATTTACTTCACTATGTGCGTTTGCGCTTTTGTTTTTCTTGTTTTTCAATGGTAGGAAAGCGCGGCAATTTAAAAATTTTTTTAAAAAACTTGAGAAGCCGCAAACTACAGGAATAAAATGAAAGGAAGAATCACTGTGGAAAAGCAGAGAGACAGAAATGTCTCATTTCACTGCTGTGCCACAGTGTTTTAGGAGAGCCATAGGTCAGAGGTGCACAAAGTTTTCTTCCTGCGCCCCCTGCCTGCTCTTCCCCCCCTCCTGCTCGCGCCCCCTGCCTGCTCTTCCCCCCCTCCTGCTCGCGCCCCCTGCCTGCTCTTCCCCCCCTCCTGCTCGCGCCCCCTGCCTGCTCTTCCCCCCCTCCTGCTCGCGCCCCCTGCCTGCTCTTCCCCCCCTCCTGCTCGCGCCCCCTGCCTGCTCTTCCCCCCCTCCTGCTAGCACCGCTTGCCTGCTCTTCCCCCCCCTCCTGCTCGTGCTCCCCCCCCCCGCTTGCTTTCCCTCCACCCCCTGCTCGCGCCCCCTGCCCCACCCCCCTGCCTGGCTCCGGCGTCCAATGACGCTGCAGGGTCAGGTGACATCACGTTGCCATGACGACGCGTCGCTGGAAGGCAAGGTAAGTGAAGTTACAGAGGCCTCACGCGATCCCCGGCATGTCCCAGAAAGTCTTTATGTTTCAATATACTGTAACAGTGCTGTTTATATGTTACAATTTTGGAGGATGGGGGGCACTTCCTAGTCTGACGTGCACCTAGAGCCGGGGTGGGCAACTCTCAGTGCTCAAGGGCCACCAACAGGTCAGGTTTTCAGTGGCTCAGTGCCCTGTGGAAAGCTGGCATTTCTCCAAGCAACCTCCTCTTTACCATAGTAATTACATTGCAAAGTAACCGTGCGGCTGCTTCTCACTGCTACTTCTCAGGAAATGCTTTCATTTGTGCTACTGCACAGTAAAATAAAGCGATCGCACTTGTTCTGCCATTCTTGTTTGGCAACTATTCATGTTTTAAACTGGCAGCAGTTTTAATGTGTGTGCTCCGTTTACTTTGTAAAAGCCTGTTTGCACTGAAAGATGATCACGCATTTAGTATCCCGATTCTCTCTTCTGGAACCGTTTTGTTTGCAGATTGTTTGGTGCAGGCTTTTTAAAGATCCCAGGAGGCTCGCCCCACAAACTCCACTCGCTTATATTAATGTGTCTTAGAAACCCAGTGACAGAATAAGGACCATTTGTAATCTATTCCCAAAGTCGGGTAACTTCGCCTGGACACGGCGTACTTCTACTTTACGCGACTTTATTATCAACACTTTGCAATGGCTAAGAGAAATGCTGGGCTGTGTCTACTAAGCAGTCTTCTGATATCAGACTCATGGTGCCAGAAGACCCCTTAAAGCCCATGCAAGTCAATGCGTTGTAAGGTGTCCTCCACCACCAGCAGGTGTCTTATGGCAGAAGACTGCTTAGTAAATATGGACCGCAACGTCTTGTTTAGTAAGGTCTAGAAACAGACTTTCAATTTCTAGAAGTCAGATGTAGCGCCATCATTGACGTGATGGGTTGTTGATGTTTTGCTGTGCGCCAGTGGTTGCCAACTCCAGCCCTCAAGAACCTCCAGCAGGTCATGTTTTAAAGATATCCCGGCTTCTGCACAGGTGGTTCAGCCAAAAGGACTAAGCCACTGATTGAGCAACCTGTGGTCAAGCAGGGATTACCTTCAAACTGGACCTGTTGGGGGTTCTTGAAGACTGGGAACCATTGATATAGACTATGCCAACATTTCTATTGGATTTGATGACGATTCTGTAGGTTATATTGCCCTCACTGTGGCAAGTATTCCTTGTGTATGTCCAATTTGGTAGTGAAAAGGTTGAAGCATCACCTCTCGGATGGTAAGCTTCTTGGAGCAGGGACATGGCAACATGTTGTGTTAATGGGTGCCAGTTGATGTTCATCTGCTTGTTATTGTTTTTTACTTTCATTGTACTGCACTGCAGAACACGTCGGTGCATTATAAATGAATGATCATTATAATAATAGGACCAGTAATGCCGGTTTAAAGCATGTTTAATAATGTGTTCATAATAATAATAATAATAATATGATCATCTATTTTTTAAAGTGCCAACATAATCGTCAGCTCAGCATAATGGGAGAGACAAGAACAGTAACATGAACAACAATATAGACTGGTACAGTAGGTAAGAAGAGCACTGATCCCAGGAGCATGCAATCTAAGAGGGTGGGCAAGTAGAAACAATGGTAAGTCCAGAATTGGATGGGAAGTCCAATGTCATTGTAGTCGGCAATAGCAAAGATAGCTAGCACCTTGTGGCTTGCCCTTAGCATCCAAGGTTTAATAGTATCATTGAGTCCCTGCTTGCTCTGTAGAGCTTACAATCTAATTGTTTTGGCTGATGAGGCACAGGAAAATGTTTAATATATTAACCCACTTTAAAGGCAGTTATCGAACTACTCAACCATTTAACCTTGCATGCTGGGGCTACAGTGTTGGAAAGCAGCATAGAAACAGCACAATTTAGCAATCTGCTAATTATTTTGTGTCATTTATTTTATAGCTGCAGTTCTGTCTGATTCCCTGGAACTGACATGTCGCCTGGGAAGGCCCTGCTTCCCAGGATAACTGTAGTGTTTTTTGTCCCGGTTTTGGCACAAGTATGGCTGCTGGGTCATCAGTAGAAAGCCACCTTTTCTATTGTCCAACGGAACAACCCCACGTCCATTTTAAATATCACAGTCTGGCTATGGACAGCCGGCTCTGCCGCTTCCCATCCTGGGTGTCCCCCATACGTCTCGGGACAGTTTGGATTGATCTTGGGCCCTACAAATGTTATAAACAATAAATCAGGATGGAGGCACACAAGTACTGATGCAACAAGTTGCTGAGTTTTACTGCATATTGTGAGCAGAGCTACAGTGTTGCGTTTCAGGGTCATAGCCCCTTCCTCAGACGTAAAGCCACCTGTATGAGGAAGGGTCTGTGGCTCCTAAACGTAACACGGTGCAGTACTTGTGTGCCTCCAACCTGATGATTTTTTTGTGGAGAGGGAGTGACTCAGTGAGTAAAGACACTGACTGGCACTGAGAGTGTGTAGCAGGGGAACCTGGTTCAATTCCTGGTGTCGGTTCCTTGTGACATTGGGCAAGTCACTTTCTCTCCCTATGCCTCAGGCACCAAAAACATAGATTGTAAGTTCCACGGGGCAGGGACATTGTCTGCAAAATGTCTCTGTAAAGCGCTACGTAAAACTAGCAACGCTATACAAGAACAAGCTATTATTATTGTTATTATACCAGTGGTTTTCACCTTTTTTTTGGTTGGGAAACTCCAGAATTCAATTGAAATGCTGGGGAACCCCAACCCTTGCTCCTCCCCGCTCACCATGCCTTCCCCCCCCACATTAGCCGTGTCTCTCCCCCCTCACACTGTCCCCCTTACGCTCCCTCTCCCCCTCCACACATGCACGCACACACACAATTCCTCTCTCACTTACACACACACACACACACACACTCTGCCTCTCACTTACACACACACTTCCCCTCACACTCACACACACACTCTTCCCCTCTCACTTACACACACACACACTCTTCCCCTCTCACGTACATACTCTCACACTCCACCTCTTACACACACACACACGCTCTTCCCCTCTCTCTCACACACACACACTCTCCCCCTCTCACTCACACACACTCACACGACAGGAGCAGGGAGAGGAAGGATTCGTGCTGCTGAGCTCCGGAGCGGCCGGGTCACTGCTATGTGGGTTGCCACCAGGCCTGGGACAGCTGGGCGAGTTTTCTGCATATTGGTTACCCTCCCACTAGCATTGACCCTTTATTGACCAGCCCTGACTAACAGAGCTGGTGTCGGGTCATTGCTGTTTACCCTTCAGCTATTACTTACCCAACGAGGTCTGGTACTGTGTATATTCCCTGCATACATATAGGGTTACTTATGGTGGGGGGCGACGGCCTGATTCCTATGAAACAGCGCCTGTTTTTCTGCTAGTGTACCTAAGTGTGTGCCTTTAAGTCAGATACACTTGCCATATATATGGCTTTGGGATTATAATTATCCCCGCACATCTAGCTCCACTACATTTGGGCTCTATTATTCACCCAGGTGTACTGAGCTACAATTATATACCCTGTCTTGGCTATCTACACCACACAGCAACGTGTATTTTTACCACCATTAGATCTATCATCTGTGGTATATACCAACCGTGCCTCCTGTGTCATTTTGACATTAACATTGTGTTTGGAGTTTGGCAGACCTGGCTAGGATCTGTTTAGGTGATCGTTGCTTTACTGTGAACACAGGGTTCTGTACTGATATACACCACTACAGTGGAGCTTCTCACCTCTGGTTACCCACACAAGTGGTTTATCTTAGCCATTTGGACTTGGATTGCCAAATAACCATTAGAGTATATTGGTTATTCACATACTTTTGATCCAGAACTTTGCATTGCAGGTTCATATGTTTAGGATCTATGCATTTAATACTCGTTTTAATCCCCAATATTTTAAGTGGTAATATTAAAATCATGTTTTAATTCCTTCACTCACCACCCACTAGAAGTTTTGAGTGCCCAATCTAGGTTCCTGTTCTCTGTTCAGCATTGTAAGGAACCCCAACGCTCTCTAATAGCGTGTCTGAGATCACATGCATTGTAAGGAACCCCAACCCTCTCTAATAGCGCTTGTGAGATCAGATGCATTGTAAGGAACCCCAACCCTCTCTAATAGCGCTTCTGAGATCAGATGCATTGTAAGGAACCCCAACCCTCTCTAATAGCGCTTCTGAGATCAGATGCATTGTAAGGAACCCCAACCCTCTCTAATAGCGCTTCCAAGATCAGATACATTGTAAATTCTTCTGTATTTGGTACAATTTTCAAAGAACCTGAAAATTGCCGGGAACCCTTTAGGGATGCCCGGGGAACCGAAGGCTTCCTAGGAACCCCTGTTGAAAAACACTGGTGTAAAGTATCAATAGGATGTGTTACTATACCTGCTGCAGGTTTTTTTGATCCATATTTTTTCCCAGTCATTTGAGCCACTATTCTGCCAGGTATGAAGTGCCGTAAGCCCCTCAACTTTAGACTCTGCACCAGATGTAAGAAGAACTGGATTATTACATAAGAGGTGTAGCAGTCTTAATTGTTTCCTCCGATGATGTTTTGCATTGACGCTGCCTTTGAATCTTATGGATACTCTGTGACATTATGCGTTATAAGGGAATATTGGAAGAACATGGTCATGCGCTACATCTGGACGTTGCAACCGAGATCACAAAATGGAGCTCTTGTGCCAAACAATAATTTATTTGTGATAACTTTTAACTCCTTCAGCGCTGGAGGGGCCGCGCCTCCAGAGGGCCTCCGGCACATTGAGATGAAGCGAGTGCTCCTCGGAGTGATGATGCGAACGATAGAGGAGTCCCGTCCCGTTCCTACTCCAGCAGGAATGCGTTCTGAGCTCCGGTGAATCTCCCCTAGAAAAACGAGCTTCCAAACCCCTGGCGTGTCAGACCCCACGTGTCCGACCCCTTCCTTGTACTTTTTTTTTTCTGGCTTATTTTATTTTAAAAAGGCCCAAAGCCTGCAGTGGAGTGTCCACATGGCAACTTCTGCAGTGTATTCTCATTTGCTCTACCCTACCAGGCAGCACAGAGCTTGTGACTTCAAAATGACTTATCAGAGAAACTGTCTTGTCCGAAGCTTCTCTGATGAGGCTCGCTGATGTCCAGTGATGTTACAAAGTAAGAGGAGCTAGCAGCAATACATTCAAATTTACAGTAAATATCATTTTAATGATCATTAAGACGACTGCGGTCCTACATTGGGAAACAGTTTGGCTCAAATGCTTAGGCCCATATTTACTAAGCAAATTTCTGCCTCATAAGACACATCACATCCTGTAAGTCGATGGGCTGTAAGGTGTCTTCTAGAACCAAAGGCGTCTTATGGAAGAAGACTGCTTAGTAAATATGGCTCCTAATCCTTTTATCTACCAACAGGGCCTGCAATGCATTGGAAAGGGTTAAGAAAAGAAAGGGATATTGTGGGCTGCTTTATCTGCCCCACTTCCCCTCCTCCATATATCCTATAAGTGGGAATTGTCTGACAGTAACCAAATACATTCAATGTGTTATTGGTGTAACGTTGGCGTGGAGGGATTACATCTGAATATGTGTTTGAAACCCACCGTTGATGTGTAAGTGAAGGAAGAGCAGGCCAGCGCCGGCGGTGCTGTGCAGGTAATGAGAACCAGATTGTGGGTGCCGAAAGCGCTACTTTTTATGATTGAGCATAGAGCACTTTTCTTGTTTTTGAAAGACTATCCTCTGTTCTTTGAGGCTTTTATGTGTAGCCCCGTCTGTGCTACATGGTCTCGGCAATGTGTAGAAATCTGCACCGGGCCGGCTGAGAATGTTGCGGGGCTCGGTGCAGGCAAAGGAGAGCTATTGAGCGTGGCTTGTTGTATACATTTGCCACGCTCAATAGCTCTCTGTTTTGACACTTATACACATATATATTTTGTGGGGGCTCAGGGGTTCCCAAAATGAGCTTGCTGGGGTTCTGTGTGTTGTTTGTTAACTTATTTTCAGCTGGTCTCAGCTGTTGGAGGTTGGTGGCTCCTCCTTCCCAGGGTTTAAGCCCGCCCCTCCCCACTTCCCAAGTCAGCAGGTCTTTTTCATTCTACTGGATATAGATCCAATGTTGGTCTTTCTCCCTCATAATAGAGGTAAATGAGAATTATAATCCTAATAGAGGTATATTAGTATGTTATCTGGTAGTGTTAGGACCTGTGACCTGGGTCTGCCTTGTCGTGGCTCACAGGCTTACAATGCTTTGGCCAAAGGGTTAAACTAAATTACCCTTTTTCAAGAGAATACATAAGTATTTTACTGTGTATTTTTATCATATTGGATGTAGCATTGGGCTTCTCTGTCGCTTGTTGTTTCTTATCATGCCCCCAGTACCATTGCTTTCTTTCTCATCATGCCCACAGTACCACTGCTTTTTTTCCCCATCCAACACAGCACCACTAGTTTTTATTAAAGTCACTTTGACCACTGCAAATACCAAATGCAAATAGACACTTTTAACCTCTAAATTAACATTAATTTATTATTATCATCATTTACAAGACTTACTAATTTGATGCAGATTCAGTTCTATGGTCTACAAATACGTTTGCTGCCCTTGTCGATCTTCACACATTAGTCCGCAGTGCTTGTTTTTTTAAATAAATGTTTTGACATACCTGAACCAGGGGGGACCCCGCTGAGAAAATATGCGGTCCCCTGACCTCCAGGGACACCTCGGGTCCCGAGATATCATTTTTCTCTGGATTCAAAATGGCCACCGTCAGCCTAGATCCAGTAGCCAATAGAAAACTGCAGAGCGCATGGGAGATGTCGTCACAACTTTCCTGATGACGGGGCTGGCCACATCTGTATGTTGGTGACCCAGCAGCCATATTAGTTACACATATCGGCACTCAAAAAAACATTAAATATCTCTGGAATCCGTGGGTTGGAGTACGTTGCATCAGTGCCAGGGGAACCGGTACAATGAAGTTGAAAAAAAAAGGTTTAGAGATAGGATTGCTGCTGAAATAAAGGACTTGAGTCCTGAAAACCTGCATTATTTTAAACATAACTTATCCTCTGATTACTCGCCTCCTACACATGTTGAGTTTTGTGACAGAGCAGGAGTATTTCTGCCATTGCATTCTAATCGAGGTTGTGTCCTCATCTCTGTTTATCTTAACACAGCTGTGCTTCGCACTTTGCACTCGCGATAACTGTTCTCCATACTTTTTACCAGGTCCCTTTCCTGCTTGGTTTGGATCACATCCCAACCATTAAATGTCTCCCAACCTTTAGAGCTAATAGTGCAATGGAAGCCATTTGTCCTTCCAAATGGATGAATAGTGTGTTGCCAGTTGGGATATCATTTATTGGGCCAACATTGCAATGATTTACAGATGGTTCTGTATGCAAGGTCGCCGGTAGCTTATTTAGATGTTTACTGTTATGAACCAGAAGCCTATAACTCTGAAATACTGTCTGAAACGACCATGAAAGCCAAAATAATGTTTTATTAAAGGTTCCTCTCATAGATCATATAGTAAAGGTCTTCTTGCTTCTGGCTCTCATTGCCTAACATCTGACGGAAACTCTGTAGCTCTAAAGCAGGAGTGGCCAACTCCAGTCCTCAAGAGCCACCTATAGGTCAGATTTTCAGGATATCCTTGCTTCAGCACATGTGGCTGAGACACTGATTTGTCCATCTATAAACCATCCAAGTTATATCCTGTACCCAGAACCTATAGGAATTTGTTTTTTTTTTGGTATTATACCCTATATACTGCACTGATTAAAATTAGGAGTCTCGCTTTGCTCTGGTAACTGTACCAGTACTTGTTCCCTACACCCCCCTGCTTTCCCTTTTAGCCACATAGTGGTGTTTTAAATAGGTATTGTTGCATATATGTTCAATAAATATGATTTTAAAATTGTTTATGTATGGCTATGGGGGTAACTCCAAGGATTGAACCTTTCCTAGCCTAGCATTTGGAATTAATGAGTGCAAATAGGATTCTTTTAGGCCACTGCTGTGACCTTTCCCCGTACTCCTGAAGCAGGTATATCCTGAAAACCTGACCTGCTGGTGGCTCTTGAGGACTGGATTTGGCCACTACTGCTCTAAAGCTTATATATACTACCATCTGTATTTAATTTTGATGCTCAAGTTACCTTGCAACCAAGATAGTTTTCCATGGGAGTATAAGAATTACATTTCCACCAGTCTCAGATGTTCCTCCATGGCACAAAACATTTCTGGTTTGGGCATGTAAGTAAACACACAAAACATATTCCTTCCTGGCTTTGAAAAGCCTTCACAGGGCTTCCTATTGAATTCACAGTGCGATCTTGCACGTTGTAGATTGTGCATTTTACTAATGAAACATTCATCCCACTGCTGCATATGTATTTATTTTCTTGTAAAGGTCAACAGTGCAGTTCAGATCATGGCTTGGTTTTCAGAGTAAAAAAAAAATCCACGTTCTAAAAATATGTATAACCAGTGGTTGACAAATCACCAAAAAATCTATTCGCCACACAAAAAAATCTACTCGCCACCTAGTACCAAACGTGTGCTGCTTGGGCCAATATTTACTCGCCCGTGGGTTAAATCCACTCGCCCGGGGCGAGCAAATGTATAGGTTTGTCGAACACTGTGTATAACTATTAAGGAGTCCTTGACAAAGCGCCTGTTTAATAATATAACAAAAGTCACAGAATTTTTGCATATATTATTCATTGATATTATAGTCTATACTTTTTGCTTTGGACTATCAGTTTATTGTGATTCTATTATTGGGGTCTGTATATGGACACATGGAATTAGGGAAGTACCTTTTGGTCTGTGAGACCTTAGAGAATGGGCCTGAGGAAGGGGTCTTTACCTCAAAACGTTGCCCCCCTATTTTTCCCTTTCCCCTTTCACCCTTCCCATACCTCCCTCTGTGTGGTTTTCCCCTTGTCTCTTGTCTCCCAGACCCTGTGTTTTCCCCTTACATTTACACTTAGAATCACGCTTTCTTTGTGTTGCTACGCTCGTGTATGACATGTTTCCATTTTTATAATCTTGTGCTTCTATTATTACATTTTGGAATTGGCATTATCCTATTTCTGTTATCATTTTGTGGCAGCGAGTGCTGGGGACTCCTGTGTTCTGTGATATTGTATGGAGGTCTTAAGAGTCCTCCCTGTTCCCTTTAGCACTCTGTAGTCATTTTCGGTTGTAATATTATATTGAGTGCTGTCTAGCTTTTTGTTTTGCTGATATAAGTTCTCATTCATACTTTTGAATACAATAAATGGATTTCTAACATTCTGATACATTGGGGAATTTTCTAGATGTGTGGGCATGCTACAATTCCCACATCCTCCTGAAAACGCAATATGTAGCCTTAACTTCCCCAAAGTTGATAGCATGAGACTAGATTTGAACTCGCATACATAGGGCCATATTTATGAAGAAGTGCTACTCCACAAGACGCCTTCCATGCTGGAAAACAACGCAAGGTCTTATTCAAGTGCAAGGGTCACATTTACGAAGCATTAATTCTTTGGAATAGGTCTTAAAGGGGTCATATTTCCTAAACCGCGCGGGAATGTTTCGGATGGAGTCACTCTACTTAGTAAATTGCATTGCAAAGATTCAGTCTACTGAATGATATTTACATGATTGCTTAGTGCAGGCTGCAAAGTATACTTACCATCTAACAACATGGATCTATAGTACTCTCCAACTGAAAGTCCTTTGAAGTCTTACAGAGTTCTGCATGGGTACAATAGGTTTTACAACAAAAAACAAAAATGCCCAAAGCTACTTCCATTGTGACAAAAATACACAGTGCAATACCTATATATCTCTTGTAAAAAGGGTAATTTAGTTTAACCCTTTGGCCAAAGCGTCTTAAGCCTGCTGCCACTTACAAGGCATGACCGTTAGCAGGTCCTAACACTACCTGGGTTAAAATTCTTATTTACCTGTATAATTACAGGAAAAATTATCACATTGCAAGGACCATCTCACTTGCAGTTGGAACCTAAGGAGAACAACTTGGCGAACCCACACTCCTCACCCCCCACACACCTCCGCCGCTCATCAGCGCAGACCTCACCTCTTCCCCACCACCAACCCCCCTCCCTCCGGTCACGCCACTGCCGCGCAGGCCTCACCTCTCCCCCACCACCAACCCCCCTCCCTCCGGCCACGCCACTACCGCGCAGGCCTCACCTCTCCCCCACCACCAACCCCCCTCCCTCCGGTCACGCCACTACCGCGCAGGCCTCACCTCTACCCCACCACCAACCCCCCTCCCTCCGGTCACTCCACTCCCACCCGCCGCTCCTCGGCGCCGTCCTCACCTCGCCCCCACCAACCTCCCTCCGGTCACTCCACTCCCACCCGCCGCTCCTCTGTGCCGTCCTCACCTCGCCAACCTCCATCACCCCCCCCATACCCGCAACTCACCTCCCCTCTCGGCGCCCTTAACGCTGCTTGGCCGCGCGAGTGGGGGGTTTAGCGCCGCCACCACCGCCGCTCCCATCACCTCACAACCCTCAGGGGGGACACAGCAGCCCTACCACCCTCTCCCGCCTCCTTCCCTCCCTCCTCACAGCCTGCAAACCTGCTTGGCCGTGCACTGCGGGACATGCCGGCGGGAGGAGCAGGGCAGTGGCGGCCGCGGCGGGGCTGACTGTCCCCTGGGGCGCCCTCTGGGGGACTCCTCACCACGTGCCTCCCCCCCACGCTGCCGCCCGCCATCTTCATGCAGCTGCCGCGTGAGGTATGGGGGGGAGGGAATGGCGTCCCGCCTGCTATCATCATGCCCCCAAAGCCGCCGCATGAGTTGGGGGGGGGGATGCCAGCATGATCGCCCGCCCACTAGCTTCATGCCGCCGGGGGGGGGGGGAAGATGCAGGGGGGAAATGCAGGCCTGCCCGCCTGCTATCTTAAGGCCTCCGCGTGAGGTATGGGGGCTGCAGGGGTAGGGGGGAGATGTCACCCACCCAGTCACTAAATAACCCACCCACCCACTAAACCCCGCCCCTGCCTTTCACCCGCCCGCTGCCCTCCCACCCCTGCCTTTCACCCGCCCACCATCCTCCCGCCCGCCGCCCTCCCAACCCTGCCTTTCACCCGCCCGCCGCCCTCCCTCCCCTGCCTTTCACCCGCCGCCCTCCCGCCCCTGCCTTTCACCCGCCGCCCTCCCGCCCCTGCCTTTTCTTCCATGTTTCTTTTCAACATTATTATACAACCTTTACACCAAATACTCAACCTATTCTTACCCAATTTAGAAATACTACCTATTACGGATTTACATCCCGGGCAACGCCGGGTATATCAGCTAGTGTGATTAAATAAATGTATAAAAAAGTATTACTCCGACACATTAAAATCCCGCTCCTTTCAAACCACCCCTGTCCTGCTGTCACCAAATGGTCCCAGACAGTGGCAGAGCCAGGAATGACATCACAGGAGGTGACCACTGGACAGAACAGAACACTGATATGGAAGAACATTGGAAACAAATATACACAGTGCTTTTTTTTGTACTCCGAGCCACATCTTTCCCGGGGTCCAGGACTTGTGTCCAATCTTTCACTCTCTCCTTCCCCACCACCTGTCTCCTTCCCTCCCCCCCTCTCTCCTTCCCCCCCCTCTCTCTTTCCCCTCCCCTCCCACCTCTTTCTTTCCTCTTTCATACCGCCATCTCTCCCCCTCACACTCAATAAACCCACTCGCCAATACACACAACCTGTAAGCCTGACTTCAATAGTAGGGAAACTACTTGAAGGTTTTATACGGGATAATATTCAGGAATACCTAATGGAAAACAAAATTATTAGTAATAGTCAGCATGGATTTATGAAGGATAGATCTTGACAAACTAACCTTATTTGTTTCTTTGAGGAGGTAAGTAGGAATTTAGACCAGGGTAATGCAGTTGATGTGGTCTACTTAGATTTTGCAAAGGGTTTTGATACGGTTTCACACAAGAGGTTGGTGTTCAAAATAAAGAAAGTTGGACTCAGTAATAATATATGCACCCGGATTGAAAACTGGTTAAAGGACAGACAACAGAGGGTTGTCATAAATGGAACTTTTTCAGGTTGGGCTAAAGTCGTGAGTGGAGTACCTCAGGGATCGGTACTGGGACCCCTGCTTTTTAACTTGTTTATTAATGACCTTGAGGTTGGGATCGAGAGCAAAGTCTCCATCTTTGCTGATGATACTAAATTGTGTAAGGTAATAGAATCAGAGCAGGATGTAATTTCTCTTCAGAAGGACTTGGAGAGACTGGAAACGTGGGCAGGTAAATGGCAGATGAGGTTTAATACAGATAAATGTAAGGTTATGCATTTGGGATGCAAGAATAAAAAGGCGACTTACAAATTAAATGGAGATATATTGGGGGAATCCTTGATGGAGAAGGATTTAGGAGTGCTTGTAGACTGCAGGCTTAGCAATAGTGCCCAATGTCATGCATTAGCTGCAAAGGCAAACAAGATCTTATCTTGCATCAAACGGGCAATGGATGGAAGGGAAGTAAACATTATTATGCCCCTTTACAGAGCATTAGTAAGACCACACCTTGAATATGGAGTACAATTTTGGGCACCAATCCTAAGAAAAGACATGGAACTAGAGAGAGTGCAGAGAAGAGCCACCAAATTAATAAAGGGGATGAACATTCTAACTTATGAGGAGAGGCAAGCTAAATTAGATTTATTTACATTAGAAAAGAGGCGTCTAAGAGGGGATATGATAACTATATACAAATATATTCAGGGACAATACAAGGAGCTTTCAAAAGAACTATTCATCCCACGGACAGTACAAAGGACTCGGGCCATCCCTTAAGGTTGGAGGAAAGGAGATTTCACCAGCAACAAAGGAAATGGTTCTTTACAGTAAGGGCAGTTAAAATGTGGAATTCATTACCCATGGAGACTGTGATGGCAGATACAATAGATTTGTTCAAAAAAAGGTTGGACATCTTTTTAGATGGGAAAGGTATACAGGGATATACCAAATAAGTATAAATGGGAAGGATGTTGATCCAGGGATTAATCCGATTGCCAATTCTTGGAGTCAGGAAGGAATTATTTTTTCCCCTTCATGGGTTTTTTTGGATCAATAAGTAAGTATAGATATAGAATAAAGTATCTGTTGTTCTAAATTTAGCATAGGTTGAACTTGATGGACTGAGTGAGTACGCTGAGTGAGTACGTTCTGTTACTTCTCTACTGGCAAGGCCTTATCCTTTTCACCTTTCCCTACTATCAAGCACACTTACTATAGAGACATTCTCTCACAACACCATCATCCACAAGTGCCGCTGTGAATCTATGCTTTCTCCAATAAAGTGCAGACAAGACAAAGTACTTGTTGTGCTTGTAACAGGAATGAGTTGAAGCTATCTGGGCTATTCATACCACACGTGACTCTGGCCTCAGAATAAACTCCCCAATACACGTACTAACCCCCCAATACATGTACTACCCCCCCAATACACATAACCCCCCAATACATATAATGCACACACACACAGACACACACTTCCCCCACCCCTAAGAATGATACCTGGGGAGGGAAATAGGACTGCTCCGGTGTATTTGGAGCTGAGACATTGTGGGTGGGGAAACAGGCAGGGGCAGGGAGGGATTGGCTGTGTGGCGTGATAACCCTGCCCCCTCAGCAAGCAGGGAAAAAACCTGGAGCAGGGGAAACAGGTGCTGGAGAGCAAAAGGAGAAGAAAACGGAGCACTAATCCACACCTGGCAATGCCAGAAAAAGTACAAGGATGCGTTCCCATAAAATAAAAGCTTAATTTAATGGATCAGATACCAAAAAAACACACCAACGCGTTTCAGACTATCTCTAGTCCTTTATCAAGGTGAATGATTACTTACCTCCCCAGAGTGTCATTTATACCTTAAGGGAATCCAGGCACGCCAATCGTCAATACTTCCGTACTCGTCACGTGATAAAGATGTCACACGTCACCACGCAGGATCGCATTGTAGCGTCTATATACTTCAGATCAAACAGCATAAAGGGGGTGCGGCATTAAGACAGGACCACTGGCAAAACAAGCAGCGGTTGCCAATCAACAGCGCTACTTCCCCAGCCGAATTGAGCATGAAATCTAAAAAACGCCCAATGGTGTGACGTCATTACATCACGCGACGGGGCGCACTGACGTACGCGTTACATGGATCCCAAATCAAAATAAGAAAACTTTATTAACTTTAAAATCAATGGCACTCTAACGGAGGCAATATCAAAGGGAAACACAAATAACACATAATGAAACATGACAAAAACAAAAAACTTAATCTTAAAAATTATTATTTTTTTTTAAATATATAAACAACCTCTGATATTGGTCAGGATTATCATAGTAATCGAAGGTAGTGCATTGGGCAATGTATTCTTAGGATAATAAGAAAGATACATATAAATATATGTCATAACATTACAATTCATCCACAGAGCCCAATAAACATAGAAAGAGAAAAATGAGACTGATCACGAGCATATAATGAATTAGTCAGTTCATAATAAACACATAAATTGTCAATTGCACTGTGAAATTAATAACTAATAATTCATAATACTTTTATATCATAGACAATGATCTATCAAGTAATTGAAAAAAACAATTGGAATATACATATAAATGCACTTGCTCTATACACAGACATCCCGAGAACTGCTCAACAATGCAACAAACAGTAACCAAATGCTAAAAATAGCAGTGGTTAAGAAACAATGTTAGTACATAAGCTAAGTATCATAAAGAAGGGGTCATATGTCCCAATCTTTGTTTAAACCAAAAGGGGCACGTGTTTGGAGTGTAAAAATCCAGTATAATTCCCTTTTGTTCAGGATATTAAGTCTATTACCCCCTCTGATCGGACACGGTATATGCTCTATACCTTGGAAAGATAAATTATTCACATTGCCCAAGCTACAATTGGTAAAATGAAGGGATACTGGGTGGTTTGTATCCTTTTTAGCAATAAGGCGTAGGTGTTCGAGGATCCGAACCTTTAAACACCTAATTGTACGTCCTATATATTGCTTACTGCAACCACAACTGAGTAAATAATAATAATTAATAAAAGATTTTGTATGATAAATTCTTTTCGTTTTGAATGAACTAAATTGTGAAGATTGTTTCATGAACTTACATGATTTACACTTAGAACAAATATAACTTCCTTTGGGTAAAGTATTAGTACTGTAGGTGTTATATCTGAAGTAAACATGCTTGCAGAAACCTAATTGGCGATGGTTTTTGCCTTCTGAACACGAACCTAGGGCCCTCTTCAAAAATTGTTTGTAACACTGGGTCTGCTGCAAGCACTGCCCAATGTTTTCATACTACAGGCATACCCCGCATTAACGTACGCAATGGGACCAGAGCATGTATGTAAAGTGAAAATGTACTTAAAGTGAAGCACTACCTTTTTCCCACTTATCGATGCATGTACTGTACTGCAATCGTCATATACGTGCATAACTGATGTAAATAACGCATGTGTAACAGTCTCTATAGTGTCCCCGCTTGTGCACAGCTTCGGTACAGGTAGGGAGCCGGTATTGCTGTTCAGGACGTGCTGACAGGCGCATGCGTGAGCTGCCATTTGCCTATTGGGCGACATGTACTTACTCGCGAGTGTACTTAAAGTGAGTGTACTTAAAGCGGGGTATGCCTGTATGTTTTTAATAGTCAGGGCTTGATTATTGTGTTGCACGGTAAAATACGGTGAATGAAAAACTTTTTCTTGACACCGAGTACTGCACAGCACCATCACAAAAAATCCATAGATATATACATACACACACTTTTTTGTTATTTAGATTACATAATTGATCAGCAAAACTCGATTTTTGTGTGTTGGATTTCCTTATACTTTCATAATTAACTACTTAAGAAAACTACCGCTTTAATAGGATTTAACTTGGTTATTCTATTGAAATGTAGCTCTTTATCGCTGTATTAAACACATACCCTTATCGCTGCTTATGAAAACATTCAGACTACAGCCTCTCTCACTAATGCTTTTACAATGTCCGATCGCTGAAATGTCCGTGTGAACACTCGTAAAAGAATTCCACAAAAATGGCAGGATTTCACAAATGTTAGGGGGGGGGGGGGGGGGGGAATTAATATTTTATAACCGCTTGGATTTTTAGGAAAGAGTACAGGGAACTAGTGCAGTTAGACACAGCTGTGTTGGTGCGTTAACTTAAATTGACCCGGCGTCTTTTATGCTAGGATCAAGCAGAGTTCATTTGTTTTCAGTAAAACAAGCCTTCCCCCCCCGCCCCCCCAACAACATGGAAGTTGTTTTATGTGTGACACAACATTCGAGATGGTTCAGCCAAAGTTTATGGAAATGAAGTGACTGATATTGGAGCTGGTCTGTGTTGTTTTCTTGATAGCAGCCTTTGTGCTGGCTGATCTTTCTAATCTCTCCTTATTTTTTTTTCCACTGGTACACACCCTTGTGTTTTTTTTGGCGTGCAAGACCTTTCCAATAAATCTGAATTGCAATTGGATCTTGGAACTCGTGTCTGGACAAGATTTTTTTGGTGTGCCAGAGTTCTAGAATGAGGATAGAAGCACAAAGGAAAGAGCAGACTTCCCGCGACCAGGATAATTCAACATCGTAATCTATGACGCCTGTTCCTTTAACATCGAGGGCCCTTGTGATGTTCACTGAATGTCATTATGGCACGCAGGCGGACAGTGAGGGTAGCATGTCATGGTGTCCATTGTGCAGGGAAAGGGTGGCCAACTCCAGTACTCATTACCCCCCAACGGCTCAGGTTTTAAGGATATCCCTGCTGCAGCACAGGTGGCTTAATCAGTGGCTCAGTGATTGAGCCACCTGTGCTGAAGCTGGGATATCCTAACAACCTGACCTGTTGTGGGAGGCTTGAGGGACTGGAGTTGAGTCCCCTGGACTAGGGGGAGATCATGTTCGTCTCTATTGGTGCAGTGGTCACATTCAGCAGTGGGTGGGGAACCCCCTACACTTCAGTTCACGTCACCGGGGGGAGGGGGTCATATCCACGTGGTCGCTACCCCAAACAATGACGTGGTCACGATCCTGCTAGACTTGTGGCACTCTTGTTCTGCCCGTCGTCGTCTTGCACCCCATGTAACCTGTTTCATTTCAATGGGTATTTGAACTTACAAACCCACTCGGATTCATTCAAGGACCAATTGAACTAATGACAGTGATATATCCCTTAAAGGTTACATACTTAGGCAAGTATTGTTTTTGGTTTTAGATGTAAAAGAGAAGGATAAGCAGTGTTTTAAATAATTGTAAAAAGTTTATCTTGGCAATGTTTGTAAACCTTGTGGCCAGAAGTCTGGGTTTTGTTTTACTGCCCTTATCTTCACCTTATCTCTTCCTTTATCTAGTTATCATTCCTAATGGTCTGTCTTAGAGGGGGGTGTACACTGTGTGTAACATTAATTACAATCCCCTCCCCTTGCCCTTAGGGTATGTTTGTTGTAAAGGCCAGAACAGATTTTCAGAATGGCAGGTGGGATATAAAAGAAGTACATACATTTGTTTTTACATCATTTAAACCTGCCCACGTAACGCTGCCATTATATTCATTTGAAGTGGAACTGCTCCTTTAAAGTTCATTGTGACTAGTAAAGCAAGTTCAAATATTGCAGCCCATAATCCAGCAATATCCTGTGTGTTTTTTTTAAATAAATCGGTTCTGTACTACGACAAAATACTTGTAGCATTTTTTTTTAACATCTCTGAATGATATTTTTGGCAACGCGGGGTCATGTGACGTTGCAATGACAACGTGACGTCATGATGCCAGGAGGTCTGAATCAAGGTAAGAGGGGGGGGGGTGCGAGAAGAGGGGGAAAGGCAGCAGGGGGGTGCAGAGGAAAAAAGATTACGCCCCCCTATCCCCAATGCTGGGGGACCGCGCAAGGCCTCTGCAACCTCTACTTACCGAGATTCAGCCAGCTCAGGACGCGTCCCCATGGCAACGCGGTGTCAAATGACGCCACTGGGTCATGTGACATCACGCCACATGACCCCACCGCGTTGCAATGGGAATGTGACGTCAAATGACACCGCGGGTGACGTGACGTCACACGACCCCATAACGTCATTTGACGCCGAACTGAGGTAAGGGGGGTGGGGGGGGGGGGGCGCGAGCACGGAGGAGAGCAGGCAGGGGGTGCAGCAAGAAAAGTTTGCGCACCTCTAATCTAATCCATTAAACATGTCACTGTCATATGGTCATTTTAGCCCTATATGGGACTGACCCTTAAAGCCTTTGAAGGTCAGTGGTCCTACATGGGATTGAATCTTTAATCTAAGAAACAGTTTTCCCTCCCTACTTTATATAGGGGGAGGGGGAGCAGCATAGTAGGCTTGGTGGTGGTTCTGAGTAAGGCCGCGCTTATAGTGCGCGCGACGGATGACGTCACCCGTCGCCACCCGCGAAAGTTATAATTTAACTTTCGGCGACGTCGCTGGCGACATGGCCATTGATTGGTTCAGAGGCTGTCACATGTGGCGAAAGCCTCTAAAAAAATCAAATTTTATCGACTTCCAGTACTTTTGTTTTCAGGTGACGTCGCGTCACCAGCACTATATGCGCAGCCTAAGAAGGAGAAGGGCCCATTATTGACAGAAGAGATGTGCCCCGATATTGCCATTTTTGGCGGGGGGTGTGGGCGGGGGGGTGGGGAGGGTGTGTGTGTGTGTGTGTGTGTGTCTTCAGCAACCAACCGAGGAAGGAGACCCAAATCGAAAGCCACACTTGCTACTATATTTCTGACAGTCTCCCTGAGGCAGACGTTGTACTATAAAGGATTGGTGACTTGGAGAAAAGCATCTGGTTTATCATTGAAAAAAGACCCTATTACAAACCTTCTCCTTCTAAAGGCGACATGCAAAAACATTCAATTCCAGTTTCCTCAATACAAAGGAAACAATATGGTATTTATTTCCCCCCCCCCAAAAAAAACTTTGGGAGCAAATATAGGGCCATTTTTACTAAGAAGCGCTACTTCCTGAGACACTTTCCTGGCTGCAAGACCCCTTAGAGCCCAATTCCAGTGAATGGATCGTAAAGAACCATATGTACTAAGCCGTACTGGAACGTGTGCTATGCAGGACCACTGCTACTGTATGTAAATATTGCCCATAATGTACAGAGCAACCACAAGATGTCACTGTTGCACTAGAAATATGTCTACAAAACACCGTATTAGGCCTGGGACATAGTCCCACAGACCCCGCTGAGCCGTGCTGAGCAGATGAACTTACCCCCTTCATCTGTGATCAGCGCGGCTTTAGCAGCTGCTTCAGCACGCTTCCGCATGCGTGCGGAGGCTGAGAAATTCTGAGGAGACAGGCAAGTTTAAAATTTGCCGCTCAGGGGAGCAGAGGAGCGGTCACGTGACCGCTCACATCCAATGGGAGCGAGGGACTAGCCCCGCCTCCCGCCACGCCTCCATTCCGCCACCAAAGCGCTCTCACTGCCTCGCCTGCCAGGACACAAAAAAGCTCCAGTTTGAGCAGGCGAGGCAGAGCAGGAGCGCGGATCAGCGCGGCCCGAGGCACCATGCCCGAGGCCTTGGAGTATGAGCAGACTGAACACTTTGCAAAATTAAATACTATATGAATACATTGGTTATACAAGACATCACAATGTCAATTAGATTAAGTATGGCTGATATAAATGGAAGCAATATAAGCGGGTGTGTCTGGCGTGATGAGCTCACAGTCTAAAACATACGTTTCTTATATAGGTCTTATAACTGCTTCAAGATCAATGTCCAAAAGGATCTACTTTCTACTTCTAACTGCTTCACCCTGTGCTCACAGAGGCACTTACCGACCACACACATTAGAACACTGTGCAATGGTTTGCAAGTTACTTTGGCACTGACGGAGTTATACGAGTCCCTGCTATGGTCAAATGAACCCGGATCAGTGGCGTATTTAGGGGTCAAATATGCATCTCATCTTAACATGTGAATCTGGAACTCATCCCAGACTCCTCATTGATATTCCCCAAATCATTACTGGTGCACACAAGATGAGGTTACAGCAGGATAGAAAAGCTCTGCACCCCTGTGCTCCCAAAAATACAACACCTACATTTTAGACAGCCGACCTCCAACCGGTGTTTTCCACAATAACATTATTACATATTGGACTACCTGCTGGTCCCGTGTACTTCTAATGCCCAATGCCTGGCAAATGGATTGTAATAACGTGATGCTTGCATCATCTAATGGGCTTGTATTCCTTCTGCGGCAGAAGTCAAATGCTAGTATGGAAAGCAGAGATGTTCTCATTGACTGACCGTAGGGAGCCTGTGTCGGCTCTGAACCTAACTCAGTCATGTTTAGCTTAATGGTGGCTTGGCTTGAATTTGGTTGGCAGCTAAAAGTTGGAGGAAAACCGCTTTCCTGTAACCGGCACAAGATTTCTAACACTTCGTTTTATTGCAGTTACATAATTTTCTGTATTTTTTCCAGGCATAACAAGATGATGCTGATATTCCTTTGCACTAACCGATTTTAAAGCCCCAGTAAGCATTTCAAAATATAATTTTTGCTTTTAGAAATTGTCTGCTATATATTTTTTTTTTTTAATTACTTTACTTTTAAGGAAAATATTAATGAGCGATATTTTTCGGGGTAAAACAATGAACGGCATACTTAGCATTTGACAAGCTTTCATAAACTATAACATGACTTTGTGTTTACATTGTATTACAAATCCGGTACCTGGTACCAAGTGGACCTGGGTTTTAACACATCTTGTAACATTTACATACATATGTAGCCGGTGTCATTGATTATAGTATATATTAGCCTAATACAATAGAATGTCAGAGTCTCCATGGAGTTAAATGTTAATGTATCCCAACATATCGCACGCAAAAAAAGAGACTGAAGCCAACTACTGTATATCTATGAACACTATTCCTTTCTTACTAGATAAAGTATATGTATAATTAGCACTATTAGCGTGTGCTTGCTTAATTTACCTATTACAAAGAAACCATATGACTGCAGTGTCTTTCTATTGGCCGGTAGAGTGAGGCTGACTGTCAGCCATATTGTGTCCACTGGATAAGTATTCTTGTGTGCAATATACCCAATTAAGCGATTACTATACCAAGACAAATTTCCCTAGCCAATTCCAATCTGGCTTTCGCCCCAAACACTCCACTGTAACTACCCTGCTAAAAGTTTGCAATGAAATCTAGTATGGAATGGAACGGGGACAACTCACTGGTGCAGTATTCCTAGATTTTGCAAAGGCTTTTGACACAGTTGATCATGTTATCCTGCTTAACAAACTCCAGAGCTCTGGAATATGGAAGCATGCTTTAAACTGGTTTCAGTCCTACCTATCAGGAAGATCCCAACATTTGTCCATCTCAGGCTCTAACTCCAACCCCCTGGATATCACCTGTGGTGTCCCGCAAGGCTCTGTTCTGGGCCCTCTACTCTTCTCAGTGTTCATCAATGATCTTCCCACAGCTTGTCAGGAAGCCTCAATACACATGTATGCAGATGACACAATCCTATATGCACACAGCCATAGCCTCTCCGACCTTGAACACATACTTCAGTCTGACTTTGAGACTTGAAAACTGGATTTCCCAAAACAAGCTGTTTTTAAACACTGACAAGACTGTAACAATGGTATTTGGGACCAAGACTAAATTTTTAAAGCTACCAGCGACTGAGCTCCAAAACCAGGAGACAAAAATATATGTATTTTGAATTCATCATACAGTGAGATGTCAGCAAGGTAAAGGAACAAAAGGGGTGCTCCAAAAGTGACCTGGATGTGACTAGGATGGATACTATAGATCTGCTATTGTATAAAACAGCGATGAAAGATCATCAGTGATGTAGGAATGTATTGGTACTGATGTAAAACCGCCCTTTATGAGGTCAATACGGTTTGTATGACTTTAAGAGTCATTAGACTGTATACCATGCCCGCACACAATTATTTTATAGAAAAGGTGAAAATAGGAAACCTTCATTCAATCCATGTGGTGTCATCGTATGTAAATTGTGTATCCACCGACACTCCTTTTGAAGGAGTCTTTTCTCCCAGTCACCCCTGTGGATACCCCAAGGAATGTGTTCAATGCCATTAAATTGTAGCACCTTGCTATCACCTCCATGCTCACGCCAGACATGTCTGGATACAAGGGTGTCGACCTGATTGCGGACAGACCCCAGATGTTCTAGAATTCTGGTTTTAAAGGGTCTGTGGGTCTTTCCCAGATACTGCTTGCCGCATACACAGTTTATCAGGTAGATCACCCCTGTTGTCTGACAATGAATGAATTCCCTTATTGTAAAGGTTTTTGTATTTTGAGTCAGTAAACGTTTTTGTACACTTAATGGTTTCACAGGCTTTACATCTGCCGCAACGGTTAGTACCTGTAGGTTTGGGTCCTAGCCACGTTCTCATTGGAGTATCTTGGAAGTGGCTGTGAACCAGGCGGTCTTTGATGTTACGTGCTGGTCATACTTGGATGTTCCTGCAGGACTGTTTCCAAGTCACTGTCCTCCATCAAAATATGCCAGTGTTTGGACAAGATATTCTTAAGACTCCCCCATTGTGCACTATATCTCCCAATAAATCTCACTACATTCTTGTTTGTGTTAATTTTTGGTTTATTACTCAATAGTGCCGGTCTTGATGTTACCAGTGCTCGTTTATATGCTCTATTCACAACCTTCTTGCTGTGACCTCTTGCAACGAATCTCTCTTTCATATCACTTGATTGTTTTTGATATTCTTCAACACTGGAGAAGTTCCGTCTCAAACGGAGAAATTGACCTGTGGCTATATTATCAACGGTGTGCCTCGGATGGTGACTAGAGGCTAATAATAGACTATTCGTAGATGTAGTCTTACGAAATATAGTCGTTACCAGCCTCCCATCATTGTTACTTGAAATACTAAGATCAAGAAAATCAATTTTGTCTCTACTTATTTGATGTGTGAGTTTCAGATTATTGTTGTTCTTGTTGAGTATTGCAGGGAATTCCTTTAAGGTGACCTTCAGTACCACGCCACAACAGCAGGATATCGTCTATAAAACGAATCCATAACAATACGTGCGTAGTGTACTGCTCCATAGCCTCCACGAAGACCACGTCGCCTCCCACCAGACCAAATATAGGTTGGCATAGGTAGGAGCGACCGTGGTCCCATGGCCGTTCCCTGTGTTTGGTGGTATATAGTGCCATTGAATAGGAAGTAGTTTTTGGTGAGAGTAAAGTCCAATAACCTTAATATAAAGTCATTATGATTTTTCATACTATTACTCCTAGTTTGCAAAAAATAGCCAACCGCCTGGCTACCGTTCTTGTGTGGTATGCTTGTATACAAGCTTTCCACATCAAGACCTACGAAAAGTGTTTGATCATCAATATAGACATCTTCAAGTTTAAGTAAAGCATCCTTTGTATCTCTCAGATACGATGGTAAGGATGAAACAAATGGCCGTAAAAAGTTATCCAAATATTCACAAGCCTTTGATGTTAGATTATCGATGCCCGATACAATGGGCCTGCCTGGGGGTGGTAGGACCCCCCTTGTGAATTTTTGGAAGATAATAGAAGGTAGTGATCTGTGGAGATTTAAATGATATGAATCGTTTAACATCGCTGTCAGTTCTTTCTGATTCTCCTGTGTTGGGTCCTTTGTCAGTATCTTATAGCAGTGTCTATCAGACAGAAGACGCAAACATTCTTTAACATAATCACATCTATCCAATATCACTGTGTTTCCGCCTTTGTCTGACGGTTTAATAATGATAGAGGCATCCATTTCCAGATCTTTCAAGGCTACATGTTCTCTGTAGCTAAGATTGAAATGATTAATTTCTGGTTTGAGAAACTGTACATGTAACCATGTATTATTTGTCTTAACTCTGTGCCCAGGACATACTTGAAAACGAGAGGTAACTCTCAATGTATTACTTCCTGGTAAAATATTTTATAAATAAATACATATATAACAGCGGATATCTTGGTGACCCAGGGGTCTCTGAACATTAGACCACCGTGGCTCAGCTGTGTGAAACCCCCTTGACCAGGTAATACCAAAAGAAGGACGATATATATACGAAGAAGTACTACTCTTACACTCGCTGCTTAGTAAATATGGCCCTTCAGTCCTGAAGCTTTGGATCTAAAAAGAATATCACCAACATTAGTTTCTGATATGAGTCCGTAAGAGACACCAGGCGTTATGAGAACTTGTGTTGAACAAAATCACTGTCTGACAAGGAGAGTAGCGACTCTATATTCAGCCCTGTTCTTGTGCATAGATATTTGTAGAGAATGGTGCTCAATATAAGTGTGCGCACTTTTATATAATCACAGTCATTGAGTAGACAAAAAATAGGAACACTGCAATTCAGCCATAGGGTATAAAAGTCCATCAATGTATATTGGGGTGGCAAATATAGACCTAGCGGTCAGTACGCATGACTACCGCATATATGATCCAGATGCAAACCCCTCTTAATGCATATAACATCCCCACTGTAAGGGTCACAGGTATAGATATAAGGGCAATTGCCCATTACCTGCCATTGAGGGTATCTTGTAGTCCAGCAACCAAGTGTTCCACTGCGTGCAATCCTGATGGGTAGTATCAAGACGTGGTAGGTGGAGCCAAGGAGCACAACAACACGAAGAGATCCTGAGGGGTTAAATAATTCACGGGCAACTCCAGACTAAAAACGGAAGGGTGTTTATTGTGTAAACTCACAGGAAGGTGAGAATGACAAACGCACCAACGCGTTTCGCCCCGTGGGATAAAGTCATTCTCACCTTCCTGTGAGTTTACACAATAAACACCCTTCCGTTTTTAGTCTGGAGTTGCCCGTGAATTATTTTCCTACTCAGGATCTTTTCGTGTTGCTGTGCTCCTTGGCTCTACCTACCACGTCCTGTTCTTGTGCATGAATTATAAGTAGATCATATTGCTTTTCTTGTTATCTATAACCAATATAGATAAAAGGGAACACACATTTTTCCTGTAGGTATACTTCGTGTAGGATGTATTCATAATGGCACTCAAACTGCCCATCTGGGGCAGAGCGAATATATACATCAAACCCATTCTTCTGTCTTTAACAGTTGCCATTACTGGAGGCTTTTGAACAGGGTACAGAATGAGTCATCTAAGGCAGGGGTGCGCAAACTGGGGGGCGCGATAATTTTTTCAGGGGGCGCACAAGGTCTCTGTATTACTTACCTTCGCTCCTATGGCTTCGGGCGACGCATGATGTGACATCACATGACATGACCCCATGGCATAATTTGATGCTGAACAACAGGTAGTGGGGGCGCGAGCACTGGGGATGAGCTGGCAGGGGGTCACAGAGCCAAAACTTTGCGCACCCCTGATCTAAGGTACAAACCAGCCTGTTATTCACTCTCTACCTCCATCATTGTGGTGTACGTAGACCTAAATCATGGCCTATTACCCTCCCTAATACTGTATAACTAATCCCCTATTAAATCCAAGATGAATACTCATTGAAGTCACAACACCTAGTAGTATTGAGCTAAAGGAGTATTTTTTAGTGGTAGGAATACTGTCGTTAAAGCAGGTGAGCCCAGTTTGAGTGCTCCTGTCCACTTTCTGTGTGACCGTGGGCAAGTTACTTTATGTCCCTCGGCCTTAGGCACCAAAATTAGATTGTAAGCTCTTTGGGACATGAACTGGTGGAGATAGCTTCGGCGGACCAGACAGATGGATCAGCCCCTTTCCTAGTCAACGCTGTGATGGGGGCCACTAGAGTGGAGAAATTGCGAATGAACTTCCGATAGTAGTTCGCAAATCCTAAAAAACGCTGGATAGCCTTGAGAGTCTCTGGTCTGGGCCATTCCGTAACTGCCTGGAGTTTACCTGGATCCATCAAAAAGCCTTCGTCCGAAATAATGTAGCCCAGAAATTGGGTAGAGCGTTGATGGAAGGTACACTTCTCTAGTTTGGCATACAGGTCATGTTTGAGTAGACGTGAGAGGATGTACGAGGTGTGACGAATGTGATCCTGGAGATTTTTGGAACAGATCAAGATGTCATCTAAATAGACAATAACAAAGATGTTGAGCACCTCCCGAAATACGTCATTAATAAAGTCCTGAAAGACAGCCGGGGCGTTACATAAACCAAAATGCATGACGAGGTACTCATAATGCCTACAGCGGGTGTTGAAGGCTGTTTTCCACTCGTCGCCCTGTCTGATGCGGACCAAGTTGTAAGCCCCACGGAGATCCAATTTGGAAAATATCTTAGCCCAACGCAGTTTATCGAAGAGTTCCGTAATCAAGGGGAGAGGATAGCGGTTCTTGATGGTGATACCGTTCAAGCCCCGGTAATCAATACATGGCCTCAGAGTACCATCCTTTTTCTTCACGAAGAAGAACCCTGCTCCCGCCGGGGAAATGGAGGGCCGTATGAATCCTCTCTCAAGATTCTCCTTTATATAGTCTTCCATGGCTTGAGACTCAGGTATCGACAATGGGTAAGTCTTGGACTTGGGCAAGGTGTATCCTGGGACCAAATCGATGGGGCAATCGTAGGACCGATGAGGAGGCAATTGTTCTGAGCGGACCTTGTTAAAGACCTCGCGGAAAGGGTGATACACGGGGAAGAATGGAGTCCTGAGTCATTGTGTTAGCCAAGAGTTTGGGAGACTTCCCTGACCTCGGTTTCCAGGTGATGGGGGTAGGTGAGACCCAGTCAATTGGAGGGTTGTTCTTCTGCAACCAAGGTAGGCCGAGGGTTACTGGCGTACCTGGGGCCTGGATGGCGTCAAGGACCAGGGTCTCGCTGTGGGAGTAGGTAGATAGGAGGAGAGGTACGGTCTGTAGCGAGATTAAGGCTGGAGACAGCGAACGACCGTCAATCCCAACCAAGGCAATAGGTTGGGCCTTCTTCACCAAAGGTATCCGGTTCTGTTTGGCGAAATCGAGGTCTACAAAGTTTCCTCCAGCACCGGAGTCGATAAAGGCAGCAGTAGATGTACGAAACTCAGCGCCTGCGAGAGAGATAGGAATCGTAAGTTTCTTAGGCAGTACCTCCTTGGGGAGGGGACGAGAAGAGATAACACCCAGTGAGAGCCCCTCCATACTCACTGAGTGTTCCCATTTCCCGGACGCAAAGGGCATGCACGGACCAGATGTTCAGGGGATCCACAGTAGAAACAGAGTCCGCCGGCGTAGCGGTGTTGTCGTAGTGGATTCCGGATCTGTTGCACCCCTAATTGCATTGGCTCGGGAGGCTCCAGTGCCAGCTGCTGCGAAGGAGGCGGTCTAGGAACCAGAGGAGAGTTCGGGAAGGGTGCTTGGAAGCTTAGTGGCCAGGCATGCTGACGCTCCGAGCGTCGTACCTGGATGCGTTGATCAATGCGTACGGCCAAGTCGATGAGCGCCTCCAATTGGTCTGGCCTGGGTTGCCGAGCAAGCTCATCCTTGATGGACTCCGAGAGACCTTGCCAGAAGACGGAGACGAGCGGCTCTTGTCCCCAGTTCGTCTCGGCGCAACTCCCAGACTGGCGAGTCCCATGCCAGCGCGCTGCCCGTCAGTAGGTTGTACACGTAGGCTACCTTCTTCCGGCCGGTGTCGTACTGAAGGGGTGCCATTTCAAATTGAACCTCGCACTGGTTAAGGAAACCTCTGCACTCCTGCGGGTTGCCAGCGTACGGCTTGGGAGGCGGTATCTTCACGTCCTGACTGCTGGGTCTGACTGGTTCTGCAGCCTGTGGAGGAGAAAGAGGAACAGGTGCTTCCGGTACCAGAGCCGAAAGTTTGGCCATTTGGCGGGTTAGGGCCACAATCTGATCGGCCATGGCCTGGTTTTGCTGTATCAGCGTAGTGATTGCTTGCCTCAGTTCGGCCTGGTCTGTGTTTTGTGGGCTCGTCATAATGTTACGCCGGAGTAGCCCGCAGACCAGACCTGTCCCTAGAACTGAGGTGGCAGGTATGAATACACACACCGACAGAGCGAGGGACGTGTCCGGGTTGTGGTATTAGATGGTGCCAGGCCAGATGGGGTGTATTGCGAGAATACTTGCCGATACCGTTTTCCCAGAAGAATGGTCGTTGCCGTTGCCGAGATCAGGGGTAGGAGACGTATGGAGGAATCGAGATGGGTGCCGTGGTCGAAGGGAGCCAGAAAGTACGTAAACAGGAACAATCCGAAGTCGAGAGCCAAAGGGGGTAGTCTGCCAAGCCGCGTCAAAACCGAGAGAATCAAAGAACAAGCACTGTGAAACACCCATACAAAAACTATGACGAGCGAGGAAGCACAGAACAGAGAGGGTATATAAAACTGGAACAGCCAACCAGGAGAGGGGGCGTGCCTGGAGGAGCCCAGGGAGCTTCAGAGCATTGGATGCTGTTCTTAGAGCTCAGGTGACACTCAGCAAGAGCCAGATTGTAACCATGCGGTGTTTGGGGGCGGAGCCTGAGTGGGGATAAGTTCAAGGGCTTTTGTGTGTGCACTGTAAGTCCAACGTGTGCATGAGAGGAAGCAACGTGGGGTGCGCACGTGTGCGCGGGATGGCGATTCCGCGCCGACGGCTGTGGCGCAGAGCATGGAGGAAGAACCTCGTGGAGCGTCCCACCATGCCGAGGGGTAAGTGATGAAGCTGAAGAGGGCTTGCGTGGTTGTAGTGGAAGGGTCTGAGCAGTGTAAGGAGAGAGGCGTGAGCTCCGCCTGAGGCGCTGTGCGCTCACATTCCTAACAATAATACATTTTAGGTTCCACAATTCGAGTGCCCGGCGTGAGAATTAATACTTATTTTTCATTCTATAGAAAAATAACTATTTGCTGAATTTCATGCTCTAAAAATGGATAAAAGTGTTAACCCCTCCGATGTGTCCGTTCTGACTTCTACCAGAATTAGTCTTTGTTAGATTGCACTATTATGTCAGCAGACCCCCCTAACATTTAGAAGCGCACTGTCGCACAATGTCTGTTGGAGAAAACCACAGGAAATTAAAGGACTCATCTAAGAACATTTTTTTGAAAATCTTTCTAAGAAAGCATTAAAAAAAGCAGACTGGCAGAAGGTTATCTGAGCCTGTTGGCATCAGTGTTTATTTTTGATATTGGGTTTAAAGGGATAGTGTATTAGAAGTGTGCGTGTGTGTATATATATTGTGTGTTAGCAGCCTGGAGTCCTTCAGCGACGGGCCACCAGACCGCTGGATAAACTCCTCCAACGGCAGTCAGAGCAATAGCGAAGCACAGCCTTGAATGAAACAGGGTATAGACTGAGGTGGTGACTAGAAAAAATTTATTGGAACAGACATGTGTAGCTGATGGATCCTTTGACGCGTTTCAGCCCTCAGGCCTTTTTGACAAATATATATATATATATATAAGAAATACTTTGATGTCTGACACATGAGGTGGGCATTCCAAGGCATGTGTTGCCTTCGTCACAGCGGCTGTTGGGGGTGTAAGTGCACGGTAACCTTGCCAGTGGGGGCTCTATGATGCAGATAACCTCTAAAGCCTTGTGGTGGCTGGGGGTAGCGAGTGGGCAGGGGTCCATTTGTGCGTCCCTGGGCCCAGTATCGCTTAACAGCCGGGTCAACGGGCACCCGGCCTGGTGGGTGTGCGGGCCGTGGTTGGGGTGCCAATGGCCTTTACCCGGGGGGAGAGCACACTGGCAGGGTTGGCACTTACCAAGGTTTATTATTATTTGTGTAAATAAAGCCGTGGGCTTTGTACCTCCAGACCTTTGTGTGTGTTGGGGGAGAGATGGAGGGGGAGCTTCCTCGCAGGCTCCGAGGTCCAGTGATATAGTTCTGTACAACTACAAATGTAAGGGAAATGTTCTGATCTAACTATACGTATGTGCACACTCACACTCACGCACACACTTGTATATGCCCCTATTAGGACATCTATGATATATGTGCCTTGTTGTAATTTGTTTTACGTGTCATTTGAAACGTGACTTGTTGACCATAAACCAGGAATAGCCAATTCTAGTTCTCAAGAGCTACCAACACAGGTCAGCTTTTCAGGATATCCCTGCTTCAGCACAGGTGGTGCAGTCTTCGGCTGAGCCACTGATTGAGCCACCTGTGCTGATGCAGGGATATCCTGTAAACCGGTCCTGTTGGTAGCTCTTGAGGACTGAAGTTGCCCACCCCTTCCATAAACCCTTCACCTCCTGAAAGTGTGATAATTCTTAGAAGCACATCAGGGCTCTGTGTTGATACCGTGCGGTTTCCTGGAAGTCGGAACTCGATCACGTTCAAAGACTTCCCTGTAAGAGTTGTAGTGTTGTGCTAGCTGTGACATGTCCCTGTGAAATTGAGAGAAACCGTGAAAGCGCGTGAAGAACAGTAAACGGTCATCATTACACGTAACCCTTATGTACTGCGTTGAGACTTGACTTAGAAGTATGTTACGAGTATGCTGAATCAGCAACCCTTTCCAATTGTGTTTTAAACCAGAGCATTTTTAAGAATATGTTTATGGTTGTCCCATGCTAGGGGACCCCAGTTCCAGTTTTTTTTTGGGATAAAAGGGGGAAAAAACACCAGTAAATCGGCTACTGTAAATAACAAAATAAACGCTAAAACGAGTGCTGTGGCAGGCAAGCGCATCACCAGCGGCACCCGGTAAAGAGCGCCGCCATTTTGCGTGTAGTTGCGCAGGACCAGCAGCAGTACGGCGGCCATAACAGGGGATCGCGCATGCGCAGAGATTTCCCTGGTAGCGGCGGCCATTACATGAAGGGCTCCGCGGGACTACAAGTCCCATCATGCATAGGGGCTACAGCAGCACATGAGCGGGCTCAGCCAATAGGGCTTCAACATTCCTTGCTCACTGAATGGATACATTTGGCGCGCTGTGAGCCATGCCAGCCGGAGCTGGGACACGGAAGGGGTAAGAGGTATGTGCAGGTGTCTGTGGCACCTGCACCAGGCCAGATATCCCCTATTAGGCCCTAGCTAGGCCCCAACTCCCCTGTGTAGCTTGTGGTTGCTGCAGGGACAGGCTCATAGATAGGGACACTGCTCCTGTAGTACTAGCACATAGGGACACAGACAAGATGCCGCTGCATCCTGTTCTCAGGTGGTCTGGGACAAGACACCTGCTCCATAAGAGATTCTCATCAGTGTGGGACCCTCCAGCTGGACACCACCCACCGCGAAGGCGGACTCATCGCTGGATCAGTGGATCCTACCTTCCACCGCGCGCCCAGGTGTGGGATCACCCGGCAGGTACCCAACGCATCACGTGCACCAACCAAACACTTTAGTGGGCAGCGCTGTACCACACATTGGGTGGGGAATTACCTTGTGGACGCCATGGTTGTTGGGGACTGTATATATATATATATATATATATATATATATATATATATATATATATATTGTGTGTTACTTCTGGTTGCCTATAGTAAAATCATTATCTTATATCGGTGTGTAATTCCTTATGTGTCCTGTATCGGGGGTATTCCAGACAGTAGAATTCCGTACAGGTGGAGGCGCTGCCGAGCATCACTCAGGTGCACCCCAGGTTCCCAGCGGCAGAGGCTCAGATCACCTGGGCACCACAGGAATTGCACTACACACATACACCGTAGCCACACATCTCCCAGGGGGTGGGGGAAAGTGCGCTACACCAGAATACCGAGAGTGATCAGAGGAACTGAACAAATTGAGCAGATACAGCAACTCTGACTGAACAAATGCAGAGGGATGTGATTCTGTGTGAGAATATGGTTCTGTAATAATAATCCTTCTGTAGTTATATCCAGCTATACACTGCAGAATACAGAAGCAAGATTACATGTAAAAAGTCATTTTAACTTGCGCTTGTAAGTTAACCCCAGGATTTAAATGCTCATAAGAATAAAACATAGTATGAGGTTATTCAAATAAAGTCTAGAATCCCCCTCTCAATATATCAGGCTCAGTTTAATCAGGAAAGAGAGTGAATTCTGAGGACTAGCACTGTTCTAATATAAAGGAACAAGTTTAAAGCATTAACAATAGTCATAGGGATGAGTCCTCTGTTAGCAAGATCTGGAAAACGATGAAACCCAGACAAGGATTATTAGCTGTGAGGGCTATAATCAGTAATGGCAGAAGATCTGTGTGATTGAGGAGTAGTTGAGATCTCCCCGCAGCCCAGCAGAGATGGTTAGAGGTGGTTTCCTACATGTTGTAGAATCCTTGATTACGCAGGATAGGGAGGCGAGGAGTGTGTTGGGCCAGTGACATGTTTAAGGGATCACAGCGGGTGATTAAAAAAATTAATAAAGGAATTAACCAGATCTGACACCTATTAGTATTTTTAAATCAGTTATTTTTACGTTATTATGTAAGCACGCTGACCTGACACCTGGGAGGGGGGTGATTTGCTCTGCCTGCTCCCTTCTGTCTGATGTCACTGTGTGTTCAACAGGAGTTTGCGCAGGCAGAGCCCTCTCTCGTTTTCTTACCTTGTATAAGGACAGGGTGGGATAAGGTTTAAGAAAAGACTCCCTCATTCAGAGGCCCCAAAGAAATGCCATTTGTAATTAATTAGCAAAGAAACAAAAGAAGTCAGATATTTTATTTTAGCACCGTTTAGATTACTCTGTAAAAGGTAATTAGATTTTTAAATTGTTTACAAAATGTAAATGGAAAATGGAAAAAATAAAAAAATAAAAAAAACTTTTACAGTGATTCCCAAAATTAGTGTATGCAGCACTTTACGAAATGACAATACAGGCGAAATACAGTACAGTCGTGGCTGTGGAACAGGGGTGGCTAACTCCAGTCCTCAAGGGCCACCAAGAGGTCAGGTTTTCAGGATATCCCTGCCTCAGCACAGGTGGCTCAGTCAATGACTCAATAGCCCAGGGGTGGCCAACTCTAGTCCTCAAGGACCACCAACAGTTTAGATTAAGGATATCCCTGCTTCAGCATATGTGTTCAACTCAGCCACTGAGCCATCTGTGCTGAAGCAGGAATATCCTGAAAACCTGACCTCTTGGTGGCCCTTGAGGACTGGAGTTGGCCACCTTTGGTGTAGGAGCAGGAAGTAAATGTCCCCCATGAGCTTACAATGTTACAGTGGGAGAGTTACAGGCACAGTAGAAGTAACAAAATAATGTATTGGGCCACGTCCATAGCAGGGGAAGCTGCGCTGAGCCGTGCGGACGCTCCGCGCTGAGCCCCGGCATCCTCAATGAGGATGTCTTTAGAGGGGGCTCACGCGAGCGTCCGCAGGCGTGTTGAGGAGTTGAATTTTTCAGCCGACAGTCAAGCTGTTTTTCAGCGCGCTGTCGTCTGAAAACATCCAATCAGCGCGAAGCAGCGTCAACATCACGGCGCTGTGACGTTGACGTCAGTGCGTCGCGGGCGATTGGCCCAGCGACGTCACTGCCCCGCCTCCATCTGCCTCCCCCCGCCTCCTGATCGCGCCCGCTGGCTCAGCGTCAGCGCGGTTCAGCACTGCTCCGATCTCTATGGACGCAGCCTTAGAAGTGCAAGTCAGGGAGGTAAGGTGCGTCTGGAGTCGCTAAATTGGCAACCGAAAACTTCAGTGCAACTTGTGCATGGAAACCTGGGATATGGCCTGTGTGATGGCATTGTGTGTTCGTGGTGGGACTGCCCCTTTGGAATATCCCATGGATATTTATTAAAACCACGTTTATATTCATACTTACACGTTGACTTTCAGTGCCGAGATATCAACCTCCTAGGACTGAAATCGGTGACATTTTGGGATTTTGAATTAACAAAATGTAATTGAGAGAAAAGTCCCCTTTAAAGTTTGACGCTGAAGCCAATAATCCGTAATTCTTCTAAACCCGCGAGCCTTGGCACACATCAGGACCCAGGGCTGGCGTGCCGATGTTTGGCGCCTGAAGTGAGTGCAGAGAACCGCCGCCCTCAAGAAAACTCGAAGCCTCTTGCCTTGTCCATCCGGCATCTTATCCTATGTGAAGTCAGGGCCTCGTATGGTGTCACATTGTCATGGCAACGCCATGTGGCATCACGTTGGCATGGCATGAGAACGTGACTCTGCAATGTCGCATGGCGTCACCATGGCAACACGACGTTGCCATGGCGATGCCATGTAATTGCAGGAGGAGTTGTCTGAGCTAACAGAAGCACTGATAGCACCAAGGCAAGCCAGTCCTAGGGTGGCATTTTCTGTGTCCCCTTTTATTCCTGGTATTATACTGGCACAGAAAATGCCACCCTAGGAAAATGCAGCCTGAGGCCGGCGCCTCTTTTGCTCACCCGCCAGGACCTACGAATGGACCTTAAGTTGTATGAAGGATGTGACCCCGAACTCCCATTGAGTAACAACAATGTATCAAGAGACGCAACTAAAGCAAATCTCCTTACAGGGAACTGGACGATGGTCTTCTCTTCTTCACTGTGATTTCTGCTGCATTTCTTTGGTGTACATAAAGTCAATTGTCAAACTGAGGGGCTTATTCAATCAAGTGTGATAGTGGTGATTAGGCACAACCCCACAGGAAGTCCCGTTGACTTAAGTGGGACTTTCCATGCGGTAATGCCATATTGGCACTCTCACACTTAGTTGAATAAGCCTCTAAGAGTCATTTTCAGCCTTTGCACTACTGTAGTCTGCTAGTGCATCTACTGTACAGCCTTCAAGTCCGGCTGATGGGTGCCAAAGTGGGTAACTAAGTCCTGCACCGCTTCACACATCTGTGCCAGCTGTTGATCGTGTAGGGCGAGGCGTTGCTCAAGATCCCCCCAAGTATTGTCCTTGCAGGGTAACGGCTCGTAGTGCATCAGCTAGTGGTTTGGGGACACGGTACGTGACACCCATATACTGTATTAGTAGGATGTTTTCATTTCTGTATCAGTGGCTCATATTTTTGTATGTTTCTTGGCCAATCTGCAGCACAAGCCACTCTGGTCACTAGCAATCTGGGCCAAATATAAGATGCCTTATTACAGGTTTTTAATTGCCTTGATATATACAGGTGTGCAGTATCCCCTCTGGTGGGATAGGTTGTGATATTCTGCAACATATAGACTAAAATCTTGCACACTTAAATATAACAACAACAAAAAGCTAAAAAAAGAGTCCGAAATGTAGAAGGTAACGGGTGCAATATGATAAAAGAACTGTGCAATATGATAGACAAAAATAGTAAATATTGAAAAATAGTGAAAGCGTGCCAAATTTGAGAAAACTATATAAAAAAAACTTACATTTTATTGGAATAGAAAAGTTGCAAAAGCAATTTAGATTTTTGTTTTTGTTTCAATTTTTTTATTGTGTTTTGAGAGAATGACATCGTATAACAAGTTTTAACATACATCTGTAACAACTTCACAATGTACAAATTTAGATTTTTTTTACTTTTCCATTCCTATAAAATTAATAAAAAAAAATATAAATTTTTGTAAAATTTGATGTGCTTTGACTATTTTTCAATATGTGATATTCTGCAACAGGGGCGGGCAACTGCAGGACTTAAGGGCCACCAACAGGTCAGATTTTTGTCCATGAAGTAACTGATTGAGCCACCTGTGCTGAAGCAGGGATATCCTAAAAATCTGACCTTTTAATGGGGGGGGGGGGAGTTGGGGGGAATATTGGGCGAATAAAATATTATTTTTATGCATATTTATGGTGTCTGGTGGGTACACTACTCTGATAGCACTCTCTCCACTAGTCAAGCTTATACTAGTTCCCCAATTCCTTCACACTGTTATAAATATATATATATATATATATATATATATATATATATATATACTGAGTTAAGTTATGGTGAGTAAAAAAGTGACAAAAACCCTCCACAGGAAAGCAAATATGCAAATGTAAATACAACTGTATGCTCATCTGCATGTCTTAGGCAGGTCTGCAACCCCGCCTTTCCCCATTATCACCCAACACACAGCACTTTCACTGCAGCAAGGGATTCTGGTAAATGACATGCAAATGAGCACACAGTGCCACTTTTTGCTTCAAAAACCATTTTTAACATGGTTCCCTATAGGCTTAAGCTTGCTGCATGGTCACAGCTTTGAGCACAGCCAGGGTTAAGGTGCATACCCAGAAAACCACCCACAGACAGCCGTTTCGACCTTAATGGGTCTCATCAGTGTGGGGTTGGTATATACACACACACACACAAACATAACTGCATCAAAAACCAATATAATGTAAATATGATCAAAAAAACACAGATATACCAAAATACAGGTAAGTGGCGGTGCTACGGGAAAACAAATATTGAAACACAAAAGGACGACAGAGAAATCCCAACACAAGCACCCTGATCACATAAGAAATAATAAAACAAAAAAGTTTATTGATCATGGACTGAAATAACAAAAAAAGCAAAGAGAAAAAATATAACACATATTAAAAACAAACGGGGATCACACAGTCAGAAACTGATATCTCAGTCTAAATGTGTGTGTAAACCCTAAAACCAGTGCCAGTCCTAGTTGCTATATGGAAGGGGGGGGGGGATTTCCTAGCACTCACAGCGGGAATCCAAAGATCCTGCAGAGAGTCATGACTGGCCGGTCCCCAGAGAACCACCGGACGGGTAGATGGTAATGTAGTGGGACTGATGGAACCAAAAATGTACCTCACAACAATGGGAACACGTGCTTTCTCCTTAACGCGCATTATTTCTGGTGTTATTCCAAGGCAAACAGGGGTAATAACACCTGCCACATCTTTATGCAGAATGGACCAGTACATGGGATCTAAGTAAGTTGTAGGAAATCCAACCGGTGGTTGACATGTGATGGTGTAAAGTAGCGATGACGCCGCAGCACCATCACCGGAGTTGCGGCTTTAAGCTTTTTCAGCCGCAGCTATGGCAACAGTAACAAATGTACATGAGCCAAAGTTGCATGTCACTCAATAAGCATCCTTATCATCAAGCCAGTGCACCAGCGGGTTTTTTCAACCATGGCTCCTAGGAGCCCATGGGTTCCCTTGGTATCCCTAAAGGGTTCACTGTAATTTTTAGTTAATTTTAAAATGTTACCAAATACAGAAGAATTTACATTGCGTGTCTGATTTCAGACACGCTATTAGAGAGGGTTGGGGTTCCTTACAAAGCATCTGATCTCAGACACTATTACAGAGGGTTGGGGTTCATTACCGTGCATCTGATCTCAGACACGCTATTAGAGAGGGTTGGGGTTCCTTACAATGCATCTGATTTCAGACACGCTATTAGAGAGGGTTGGGGTTCCTTACAAAGCATCTGATCTCAGACACTATTACAGAGGGTTGGGGTTCATTACCGTGCATCTGATCTCAGACACGCTATTAGAGAGGGTTGGGGTTCCTTACAATGTATCTGATCTCAGACGCGCTATTAGAGAGGGTTGGGGTTCCTTACAATGCATCTGATCTCAGACACGCTATTAGAGAGGGTTGGGATTCCTCACAATTTCACATAGGGTCCCTTAACCAAAAAAGGTTGGAAACCAATGCAGTAGACATTCACTATGCCTCATAAGAGCAGGGTAAGCGTTTAATGGGACTTGGGTTTTAATAACATCTGCAATACCACGAGAAAATGAGGCTCATTTTGAAATCGAAGACCTACATAGTGTAATAATTAATTCTCAAATCTACAGTACATGGAGACAATCACGTCTTATTTCTTTGATGTGACAGAGTTATAGGGCAGGTTCGGAAAAATAACCCCGGATCATTTTTTACAATAATTAAAGAGTTGATGGGGGAACGTTTCACAAATGACGCTCCCTTTAAAGGATTTCATGTTCCTTCCTGTGTGGTTTTTTTTAAATGTTGAACGTGTACAATATTTTTGTCTTCATTAAGTTCCCTTAATATTCTGCCAGACACCGTAATCTCGGTCAGGAAATGTGGACACTTCACACACTTACAGGGATTTCTGTTTAGAGGTAATTGGTCTTAAAGGGGCAATATTTTCTAGGAGAAAAGTGAACTGATGCCAGTGTCATGTTTAAGGGGTCACACCTGAGTGATCTGAATGTTACACCTATACATACAGTAGATTTAAGTTATTTGTTTAAAGTCATTATGTAAACACTGTGAGCTGACACTTTGAAGGGCTTTGATTTTCTCTGGATGTCCTATTTTATGTGATTCAGTAAGAGTGTGCACAGGCAAACCCCTCCCCTTTCTCCTCTCCCCTCCCTCCCCCATTTTTCCTCTCCTCCCTCCCCATTTCTCCTCTCCCCCTCTTCCCCATTTCTCCTTTCCCCCCTCTTCCCCCTCTCCTCTTCCCTCCCCCTTTATCCTGTCCCCCCCTCCCTTTCTCCTCCCTTTCCCTGTCTCCTTTCCCCCTATTTTTATTGGCTTACAGATAAGAGCAGGGTGGGATAGGGGTAAACCCTCCCCCCCCCCCCAAAAAACGAAACACTTCCCGATTCAGAGGCCCCAGAGATAAGCCAATTAGATTGTTAAATTGTTTAACAAATTTTGTTTTGCACTGGCTATGTGGAATTGCACCTTTAAACTATCTCGGATGAACCTGGGTTCTTCAGCTCCTATTTCGTATGCTGTTAAGCCATATTCCCCTTACTTGGCGAGGTATAAGCGCCATTAATATGACTGGAAGACTGTACATATTACCGCGCTCCTCCCTTTAGAAGTATGCAGCTGGTAAAAGCATTGACTGTACATTTATGGAAAACAAGAGAACAGATCCTGCGCTCCTACTAAACTGGCCTAAAATATACTAGTGACATTTTTACATGTAGAACCTAAGTCTGTGTAACAAAGGAGTTATTTGGTTGCATCTTTCGATCAAAACATGATTCAAGCCGCCAACGTCGTCACGGTAACCTCCGCTTAGCAGGACCCTGCACTGAATATATGTCATTTCTTGATGTGCTATGGAATAAACTTTGTGAAGTATGGGAAAGTGCCCTGAGGGGGGTATCATAAATGGCTTCTATTTAGTATGCTGTTAAGCCAGGGGTGCGCAAACTTCCTGGGTTGCGCCCCCCCCTTCCTGCTCTCCCGCTGTGGTGCGCCCACTCTGCGGTGTCAAATGGCACTTCAGGGTCATGTCACGTGACCCACCACGTCATTTGACGCCGCGTCTCTATGGCAACAGGCATCAAATGCCGCCGCGGGGTCATGTGACGTCACGTCATATGGCCCCGCGGCATTATCTGATGCCGCGTTGTCATGTAGACGAGTGGGCCACGGAAGCCAGGTAAGTGAGCCGCGTAGCCCGCGCCCTCCTCACCCCCAAAAAAAGTCTTGCGCACCGCTGTGTTAAGCCATATTCCCCATGTTTGGCGAGATGATTTGAATGGGTCTGGCATTTTCGATAGCAAGGGGAGAAGGCCGCTTCATACTGTATCCACTAAATAGAGACCTTTGTTCCTTGAGTGGGACGGAATATTCTTTCCTTTATAACCCCCCACCCGTTCTTATTTGATCATTGTATTACCGCCCTGTGGACATTATACGGTTGTAGTGTAATTATGTTTCCTTCCCAGTATGACATCCTATCATTTTGTAACTATTTTACCCGACTTTAATGAACCTGTTTTTCTGTTCTGTATTTATTGGCTGTTTCTGCTACTTACCACATATATTGTGGTAACAAAAATAATAGTCTGACAACTGTTTAATAATGAAAATAAACACAGAGCACATTTCTAGCCTTTAAAATAAAATGTTGACTATGCAATTCTTATTTTAACTTAACATCTATAATAGCGCTTTGTATCTCTCTCTGTTTCTGTCGGTTTCTCTCTGTATCGCTCTGTATCTCTCTGTCTGTACAGTATCTCTCTCTGTATCTCTCTCTCTGTGTCTCTCTCTGTCTCTCATATTATGTAACAAATTATATTACATAGCGTTTTCCAAGGCTTTATAATGTACTTTGCAAGAGAAAACTCACAGCTAGCAAAGTGTATTATCTGTTGGTGTATCCTAAATCTTGAATTACATGGCTTGTTCAAAGCTGCACTCACTAACATGGCTCATTAAGCCATACACAATGCTAAATTCCTGCTATATTATAGCAATGGGAATTCATTTGTGAAACATTGTCTCGTTTCTTTGTTTTCTCATGCTTCTTTTGCACAGTTTGAGGAGAGCGGTCTTATTATTCGGCCCATTCAGTGTGGATAACATGTCCTTTTCTATGCGCGATAATTGCATCTTGTAGTCTCCCTTGATGAAACTCAATTCCATCACACGAGAAAGGTATTGTTTCTGCAATGTGAGTCTGGATTGAATACCAAAACACAGGAAAGTGAATTGAGACTATACAAAGCTATTGGACAGGTGTTGACCAAATGTAATGTGGGAATATTGTTCTGCCATAATATGATTTTTTTTGTTGTTATATCAAAACGCAATTAGGCGGTTCAATAAATTGTCAGCAGGCTTGAAAAGTATTACAGACCTTAACCCAGGGGCGGGCAACTCCAGTTCTCAAGGGCCGTTAACAGGACAGGTTTTCAGGATATCCCTGCTTCAACACAGTCTTTGACTGACTGAGCCATTGATTGAGCCACTCGTGCTGAAGCAGGAATATCGTGCAAACCTGACCTGCTGGTGGCCCTTGAGGACTGGAGTTGCCCACCCCTGCTTAACACCTCTGCGCTGCGCCCCCCTGCCTGCTAAACCCCAGTGCTCGCCCCCCCCCCCTTACCTAGAAACCATCGTCGCAGCGGGGTCATGTGATGTCACAAAAAAACAGAGTGAATCCCTGCGCTTCTCCCATTGGGCTAACAATAAATGGGGAAATAAATATACATAGGTCAATATACATATACCTAAGGCTGGGGCCATGGTGCCGCAGACTGTGCGGACGCTTCAGCACGCTGAGCGGTCAGACTGCCTTAAGGCAGTGATCGCGTCCATGCGGCGTGCGAGCGGGAGGTGGTGCGCGTTGCGTAAGAAATCAGTTGAAACTGATTTTTGGCGCGACAGGCCGGTCACGTGAGTGGTTCGCCCAATGAGGTCGAACCAGCTCCGTGACGCCCCCAGGCACGCCCCCCACGGCCCGTCCACCATGGCCAGGGTAAGCACCCGCTTCACGTGGGTCACTTCACAGCCTCCGTGCGGGCGAAGGCACCATGATCCCAGCCTAAGTCTGTAAGACAAAGGAGACTTTTGGTGACATCCTTTGATCAAATAATGACAAGCCTGCAAACCAACGTCAAGGTAAGTCATCGTCGCACGAAGCCAAGGTAAGTCGGTTACAGAGGCCTCGTGCGCTCCCCGGCATTTAATTTAAATGCTCTGGGCGTGGCCTCGGTAACCACCACTCCTCCCAGTTTGCGCACCCCAGCCTTAACCCAGGGGTGCGCAGTCTTTCCCCGCTGCGCCCCCTGCCTGCTTCCCTCCCTGCTCGCGACCCCCACCCCCCCCTCCCTTACCTTGTCTCCGGCATCAAACGAAACTCGGGCAAAGACTTCCCACCGATTCTGAGAAGTTTAAGAATGTGTGTTAGGAATCTTATTGCAACAGATAGAAACAAAAACACCGAAGCCTACAGCTTACAGGGAATACACACTAAATACAACACACTATTCCAATCAAAGAACACCAGAAAAAAGTATTCCCAATGTTTGCACTCTACGTAATCAGACCCAAAAGGTAAGTATATTGAATCAACAAATTGATAATGCGTATGGAATCATATGAGCAAAGTGATACATATCACATCTGAAGAGACTCATCAATATTCCTCAATATAACAAAAACAATAACATTTTATTTAATCAATATGCAGTGTGCTAAATATTTACAAAGTGATCTTCAAAAACACTTGTGGTGAGATGTGAACGGCGGATAGGAGGTAAAAAGAGTATCCAGGGATATTCTACTGGCTTCTATTCAACCCCTATGTTATCCCCACATACAGTATTAGCCTGAGATCATCGCTCAATAGGGTTAATCCAGATTGTATCGTATTTGGGAGTATAGCGTTCAGACGGAAAGAAGGATATGATTGCTAATCAAGCTTATCTCGCCACAGAGATATAGCAAATTCCTACTTATTCCGTGTATGCTATATGAACCTGATGTTTCAAAAGTAAAGAACTGCTTCATTACCCTGTTTTAAATCAAAGCGAGCTTCACATATCAATGAGTATGGAGAGGAACAGAGAATACGTCAGACTCGTGGTTCCTTAGAACCTCACAGCAGCAAGTGATGATTGTTACAATACAAGATGTTTATTTGCTCAGTAAACATATTAGTTGTATTCGATACCCTGTTTGCCGGTACCTATAAGGTAGCAGATAGTAGCAAGAAGCACACTTAGTAGCAGCAAGTGTTCCGTAACACAATCGGAGAACAACATGCAAGCGTCCGTCTAGGAAGATCGTGTCAATGTATCACACTGACCTGGCACATAGTGTAATACTGGTAACCCAAACAAACCAATGGATACAGTATTTTCCGTGTTACAATCAACGCTATACTACCCGATCTCAGGACGTGGTTCAAACTGCCTCCGCATCTGCTCCTGACCACTGACGCCACCGTCGTAAAACGTCACAGAGCTTTCAAGGTTAGAGGCCTCGAACACATGGGGTGGGTCCGAAACGCTTTGTAAACACCGGTAGCAAGACATACTTTAGAAGCACATAACGGTGATCCACGAGTTTTGCACTTCACTGGGATCGAGCACGCTCCCCTTGGACCTAGGAAAGGAGACTGGGACCGGACTCTCCTTCAGCGTGAATGCAGATGGATCTTTGATTTGAAAACAGGGGCTTAACGAGGGCTTCATCACTCGTCTTACCTTTAGATTACATGTCTTAGGCTGCGCTTATAGTGCCTTGCGACGCAACGTTGCTCCAAAACAAATTAATTGACTCCGTCGCAAGCGCTTATAGTAAGCGCGACGGAGCATCTAAACATTTGGAAGCCGGGTAAATTTGATTTTTTTTAGAGACAGTCGCCATATGTGACTGTCTCTAAACCAATCAAACTGCGCGGCCCGCCCCTTTTAGTGACGTCACCGGCCTTGTCGCCAGCGACGTCGCTAAAAGTAAAATTGCAACTTTCGCCGGTCGCCAGCACTATAAGCGCGGCCTTAGTACTGGAATAGTTTGTTGCAACAGATAGAATACATGACATAGGGCAGAGGTGCTCAACCTCAGTCCTCAACCCTCCCTCACAGCATAGCTGGCTCAATCAGACCCTGCTTCAGCACAGCACGACTGATTGAGCTACTTGTGCTGAAGCTGGCATATCCTGAAAACCTGCCCTGTTGGTGGGACTTCAGGACTGGAGTTGAGCAGACATAGGGATCCATTATCGGGATTCACAAAGCTCCGATATGGGATATTGTGGCTCAATCCGGCTTTGACTGCCATTGATGTGAAAAGCAGTTAATGCTACTTGAGCTTCGGTAACCTTCAGTGGAGATATGTCAGTCCCCCGTATTTACCAAGGCAAAAAAAAAACCCTCGCACCAAATGTACCAGGAGTTGCACCACCTTTGCCTCAATTAATAGGGCCATTGTTTTTAATATGGTGATACTGTCATTGTTTGAACTTAAAGCAGCAAAACATGTAGCACTACTCCATAAAGAAAGAGAAGATTTGTTTTATTACTGAATTGAAGCAGGGGGTCTCCCAAGCTGAACAGCGTTAATTTCGGCTCCGGGACTTCCTGCTCCCAGAGATACTTACCTCCGTAGCGGTGCTGGCATCTCCTGCAGCCAGGGGAGGTGTGGCGGGGGGGGGGAGAGAAGGGGGACTGTGTGCCTAACAAAATGGCAGCTTTAATGTCCCGTGGGCCAATTGGAAGCTGTGAGGTCATCCCTTGAGGCTTCCTATTGGCCAGTGTGACGTGGACATTTCAATTCCTCAGAGATACCAGAACCCACTACGGAGGTCAGTATCTCGGGAAGGAGGGGGTCCCCTGAGCTGAAATTAACACGGTTCCGCTCCGGAGACCCCCTGCTTCAATTCTGTAATAATAATAAAAAAATAACAAAATTGAGCAGTTTTGCTACTTTAAATCACACAGATTTTTTTTCTCAATGTCCAAATGTTTAATAAAGAATGTAGGTCTTTGTTTGTCCTACTCGGAATTAGGAGCAGACTTTTTACAATGCCAAATGCTATAAGTAACATCACATTCAAGAAAAGCCATCCAGGGAAAATTTACAAGCAGGATTGTCTCGAAGAAGCAAATAATGGGGAAAACAGGATTTATTGCCAGAAAACACATGTAGGCCTTTTTATTTTTTAATAGTTCTATAAAATGTATTCAGTACTTTCCATTTGAGTGATGCGTCGACTTATTAAGATAGAGTTTCTCTTGCTGCCATTGTATGAGTTTAGAGTAGATATGGGGGGGGGGGCAACTCCAGTCCTCAAGGGCTACCAACGGGCCAGGTTTTCAGGATATCCCTGCTTCAGCACAGGTGAGCCACTGATTGAGCAACCTGTGCTGAAGCAGAGAATTGTCTTTCTCCCTCTCAAAGTTATTTCTATTTATTTTAAAGCGGCAGTCCCAGCTGCCATTTAAAAAAAATAATGTTTCCCCCCTTTAATATGTGCATTAATACAATCCACACAATGATAAGTATTAGCAAAGTTGCCGATCGATCGGCGAAGATTCGACTCAGCGGTTCACTTAATGGCCATCAGTGCAACAGAAGAGGACCAAAGATGCATAGTTCTGTGGGGAAGATCATGTGACCAGGCAGTCACTAGATACAATTGGTGCACTGCTAGAGAGAGGGCAGGGCTCAAAAAGGGGTGTGCCAGAGCCTGTTTCAGAAGAGGAAGGAGGTGTGACTTTGTAAATTGTTGCTATAGAAACAAAAAATGCTTGTTACATTATAGTACATAAAAAATGCCATTCAGAGTTGTTTTTAAAAAAATTGCAAAAATGCAACAAGTATTTTGTCATAATACAGAACTGATTTATGGAGGAGGGGAAACACTGGTAGGATATTGCTTGGTCTGCAGCCATAAAAGATTATATAACAATAATAGGCCGTGTTACAATAATAGGCCATGTTAAAGAAAACTATGAGATTTTGCATGGGGCACAGTCGGAGAGTAATGATTTGAATATGTAACAATCATATACACAAACCTTACCAGCTGACGGCTTAATGAAAAGACAAAAGAAAGGGGCGGGGGGGAAGTAAAATAAAAGCGAGAAAAGATTAACACAGAGAGAAAGATAGAGAGAGATGATATATTTCACAGTAACAACAAGCCAGAGGAGGAGAAAAACCTCAGAATGATACCAGGAAGATCTTGACTTTATATGGCGTCGTCAAGCCCGTCCCTAGGCATACCTTGGGTAAGGCGCCATCTAGGGGTGGCAGGACTCATGGGGGCAGCAAGAGGGTCAGAGTAGCAAAACTGCTGCTTTCCTTTTTATTTTTATTTTTTTTAACATATGTAGGATTGAAGCATTTGGTCTCCAGAACTGAACCGCATTAATTTCGGCTCCAGGGACCCCCTGCTTCCTGAGATGCTTACCTCCTTAGGGGGTGCCAGTTTCTCCTGCTCAGGTTTAAAGCCCCCAGTCACGTGGTACAATAAGAAGCCACCTATGGCATCACTGCATCCTATTGGTCCATGTGATGGAACAGCTAAACCTGAGCAGGAGATACCGGCACCCCTAAGGAGGTAAGCATCTCAGGAAGCAGGGGTTACTGGAGCCTAAATTAATGCGGTTCAGCTCCGGAGACCCACTGCTTCCTACCGGGGGTGATTCTTATTAGGGCTTGCCAAAGGGCGGCACATAATCCAGGATGGGGCCTGGTGTCATAACTAATAAGTCAACTTTTATGGAAATCTATCCTAAGGGACCAGATCATCTGAGATGTCATCATTGAATCCTTTATTGTATGAGTAATCTTCTCCATTAGCACGTAGTCCCAAATGCATTGGAGTAAGAGATCCAAGGGAGGAGCACCACTCTTCTTCCACGAAGCTGCCACTGTACATCGTTAAGTTAATAGTTAAGAAATGCATAAGAAGTTTGCCTTTATAGGAATGATATATTCCCTTTATAGGTCTTCTCAATAGGAGAAGGTTTGGGTCAAAGAGTACAGCAATTTCCAGAAAAGTGCTCTAGCTTCAAGTCAGTATTTGGCAGTGACTGGACATGATCTCCACCTTTGTAACATGGTGCCAGGGTGTCCACGCTGTCACCAATAAAGGCCAGAAGCCGCTGGGTAAATTGTCTGTCATCTGGTTGGGTTAGGTACCACTTCATTAGATTTTTGTAAGTATTTTCCTTAATATGTTCAGATATAGAGGTCTTCTCTGCGTGTAGCCTCATCTCCCATTCTTTAATTGCGAGCTCCTCTCCAAGACCCCTCTCTCACCTAACCACGTACCCTGGTTTCTCTGGGTCTGTAGTTGGCAATAATATTTTATAAATTGTCGAGACTCCATGACAAAGCTTAAAATATTTAAAATCAAAAAATCAAATGCGGTACTTTCCTAAGGTTCCTTATGTTTTGCCTTAATGATTGAGCAAAATGTCTTAATTGTAAGTACTTCCAATATTCCCTTTTGTTTATATTATATTTTGTGGTTATGAATGTCTCAAATGGGCCAATGGATGCCATTCGAAACAAGTCCTGGACACTGGGAATTGTATTATTTTTCCATTTTTGAGATAGGAGAATATCGAGTCCAGGAAGAAATTCTGCATTATGAAAGATTGGTGTCCTCAGTGATGAGATAGAAGTAAGTCCTCTAGACAGAGAAACCTTGTCCAATATAATTTGTATTGTTGATTAGGGGATTGGTACATTTAAAGTACAGTCTAGAGACCGTACTCCAGTCCTCAAGCCCACCCCCATCCCCCCCCCCAACCCCCTGCAACAGGTCAGATTTTAAGGATATCCCCACTTCAGCACAGGTGGCTCAATTAGTAAATAAAAGAACTTGTGAACACATACACAAGGTGCGTGTTCTAGTGCGCTGGGTGTGTATCCACTTGCTGGTAAATGATATAGTTGACTAAGAGACTGGACCCCAGGATTCAAAGCTGATCGCAAGGCAATTCATTTTATTTTATCTTTTTATTGTTTATGTGAGTGTACAGTTTTTTATATTGACTCAATAGTCTTATAAATAAATTTACATTTCTTGCGCCCTTTATTCTTTTTTTTTTTGCATTTGGCTCATTTCAGCCACCTGTGCTGAAGCAGGGACTGATTGAGCCACGTGTGTTGAAGTTGGGACTTATTGAGCCACCTGTGCTGAAGCTGGGATATTCTTAAAACCTGACCTGTGGGGGGATCTTGAGGACTGAAGTTGAGCCCCCCTGCTGAAGATGTAGCACACTTACAGTAACCTATAAGTGGCCTGGGCTTGCGTGGAGAAAGGGACTATGGAAAATCCCTGCGGCGGGGGAACAGCAGTCGCACTTACGGGGGAGAGTTCATTGTTCTCACCTCTGCTGTCACATCCCAAGCCGTCTCTTCGTTACTTATATAACAATCCTTTGAAATCCCTTTATCCTGGTCACCTTCTACAGCGTATTTCCCATATCCAAAAATTCTGGGGATACTTCCACTGTCTTCAGTGGCAGATTTCCCACTAGGCCCAGGCCTAGGGCAGCAAAATTTGGGGGCGGCATGCAGAGTCCCCACTGATTGCTGAGGGAGAGCGCGGTGCCTTTTTAATGGTCTCTTACCTTCTCCTTCGCGCCGCCCTCCTCCTTGTGCGGCATCAAATGACACTGTGACGTCACATGGTGTCATGTCATGGAAACGCGGCGTCGTCTGATGCCGTCACAAGGGTAAGTGCCTATAAGCGGCAACATTTTAAACCCGCCACTGACTGTCATGATTCAGCGGTGTTTTCAAAAATTCCACTAATTCTTTTTCTGCAGAATTTCCAAAAAAAATCATTGCAGAAAATAAAAAAGTATTTTGAAAAATAAAAAGGACAATATAAAATAACAAAATAATAACACAGAATGACATTGGGAGCTGGGTACTGTAGCTGTACGTATCCACAAGGCGAGCAGACACACCGTTCTTTATTGTAGTTGTTGCATCATACCTCCTTTTGTGTGTAATTCAACAGCGGTGTGTATATTGTACTTAGTATTGAAGGAAGGTAGTTGAGAAAAGTCCAGAATAAACATTGCACAGAAGGAGATTAAAGTGTTTGAGAAGCCATCCAAATCATGCAACAACATCAGCCAGGGAAAAATGAACTTCTCCATGCTAAACCAATACTTCAGTTTAACTCCTGAACTTTCATTCACTATTGCCACAATAAAAGAGTAATGAAAACACACACCAGTAATTGTAGAGACGTTTGGACAGAGAGAACTTTTCACTTTCATAACCGTGTCTGAACAGGCAGGAGAGATAGTCTGAAATCTGTGTACTTTTCACCTTTCTTTCACCCTTAAAACTCTTGACTCAAGTTAAATGAAACTAAGAGCATCTGAACTGGTTCACATTCAAATACTGGACGCACTGGGTATTTCTAAAGCAATAGTGATTTATTATGCCATGCTTAAAGCACCATTGCCTTTAAAAGAAAAGAAAATGTGTATGTGTATATATATATATATATATATATATATATATTTTATTTATATATATATATATATATATGTATATATATATATATATATATATACATACAGTGGTTGACAAATCACCAAAAAATCTACTCGCCACACAAAAAAATCTACTCGCCACCTAGTACCAAACGTGTGCTGCTTGGGCCAATATTTACTCGCCCGGGGATTAAATCCACTCGCCCGGGGCGAGCAAATGTATAGGTTTGTCGAACACTGTATATATATATATATATATATATATATATATATATATATATATATATATATATATATATATATACAGTCATGTGAAAAAGAAAGTACACCCTCTTTGAATTCTATGGTTTTACATATCAGGACATAATAACAATCATCTGTTCCTTAGCAGGTCTAAAAATTAGGTAAATACAACCTCAGATGAACAACAACACATGACATATTATACCGTGTCATGATTTATTTAAGAAAAATAAAGCCAAAATAGAGAAACCATGTGTGAAAAACTAAGTACACCCTTACTGCTTCCATAGGAAGTAAGATGGTAAGTAGCAGGCAGGTGCTGCTAATCAAATGTCCTTGATTAATTGATCATCAGCAAGTGTGACCACCTCTATAAAAGCCGAAGTTTTAGCAGTTTGCTGGTCTGGAGCATTCATGTGTGTGAGTTAACACAATGCCAAGGAGGAAAGACATCAGCAATGATCTTAGAGGAGCAATTGTTGCTGACCATCAATCTGGGAAGGGTTATAAGGCCATTTCCAAACTATTTAAATTCCATCATTCTACAGTGAGAAAGATTATTCAAAAGTGGAAAACATTCAAGACTGTTGCCAATCTTCCCAGGAGTGGACATCCCAGCAAATTCACCCCAAGGTCAAACCGTGCAATGCTCAGAGAAATTGCAAAAAACCCAAAAGTTACATCTCAGACTCTACAGGCCTCAGTTAGCATGTTAAATGTTAAAGTTCATGACAGTACAATTAGAAAAAGACTGAACAAATATGGTTTGTTTGGAAGGGTTGCCAGGAGAAAGCCTCTTCTCTCTAAAAAGAACATGGCAGCACGGCTTAGGTTTGCAATGTTGCATCTGAACAAACCACAAGACTTCTGGAACAATGTCCTTAGGACAGACGAGACCAAAGTGGAGATGTTTGGCCATAATGCACAGCGCCACATTTGGCGAAAACCAAACACAGCATATCAGCACAAACACCTCATACCAACTGTCAAGCATGGTGGTGGAGGGGTGATGATTTGGGCTTGTTTTTGCAGCCACAGGACCTGGGAACCTTGCAGTCATTGAGTCGACCATGAACTCCTCTGTATACCAAAGTATTCTAGAGTCAAATGTGAGGCCATCTGTCCATCAGCTAAAGCTTGGTCGAAATTGGGTCATGCAACAGGACAATGATCCCAAGCACACCAGCAAATCTACAACAGAATGGCTGAAAAAGAAAAGAATCAAGGTGTTGCAATGGCCCAGTCAAAGTCCAGACCTCAACCCAATTGCAATGCTATGGCGGGACCTTAAGAGAGCTGTGCATAAACAAATGCCCACAAACCTCAATGAACTGAAGCAAAGTTGTAAAGAAGTGTGTGCCAAAATTCCTCCACAACGATGTGAGAGAATGATAAAGTCATATAGAAAACGATTACTTTAAGTTATTGCTGCTTAAGGCGGTTCTACAAGCTATTGAATCATAAGGTGTACTTAGTTTTTCACATGGCTTTTCCATTTTGGCTTTATTTTTGTTAAATAAATCATGACACGTGTAATATGTCATGTGTTGTTCATCTGAGGTTGTATTTACCTAATTTTAAGACCTGCTAAGGAACAGATGATTGTTATTATGTCCTGATATGTAAAACCATGGAATTCAGAGGGTGTACTTTCTTTTTCACATGACTGTGTGTGTATGTGTATATATATATATATATATATATGTATGTATATATATATATATATATATATGTATGTATGTATGTGTGTATATATATATATATATATATATATATATATATGTATGTATGTATATGTGTATGTATATATATGTGTATGTATATATATGTGTATGTATATATATGTATGTATATGTGGAATATATATATTCCCCTAGGTGGGAAACAGGGGTCTCCGGAGGGGAACCGTGTTCATTTCAGCTCTGGGGACCCCCTGCTCCCTGAGATACTTGTACAGTATCTGAGGTGATACCGGTATCTTCTGATCAAAAGTCCCATGGGCCAATAGGAAGCCGCAAGGGATGTCCTCACGGCTTTTTATATACATTTTCTTTGCCGAGCTGGTAGCGGCATCACTGTATTTCGGGAAGCAGGGGGTCTCCGGAGAATAAATCAATGTGGTTCTGTGGCCGGAGACGCCCTGCGTCAAACCTAGTCAAATAAATGAACCAAGATGTAATGCCACTTTAAAGGGGCAGGCAGAAAACAGACTTTTTTGTTGACATGTTATGAGTGTAATAGGCATTCTTACAAAGGCCCAGTCCCCTCTAAACTAGAATTGTGAATTATTTGCTTTATTTGTAAAATGAATCAGTTTCTATTTTCCAAAGAGTGTAAAGCAAAGATAGGAAAAGCAGACGTGAAAAATCACAGGACAACTAGGACCAATTGAGACCTTTCTCGTTGTTCCCTGGAGAGGTTCCTCTGTGCGTGATGTACAGTATACCCAGCATCTGGGATACACATTGATCTCTCTGGGGAGGAACTCTCTGAACCGTGTTTTGGCATATTTATACCTTTACCAGCAGGCTAGTCAAAAGTCTACTGAGCACAAGAAAAAAACTACAGTAAATCAAAAGCACTTGATGTTTGGAAAGGAGCTGCAAGTGGCCAGATGTGCCTTTTCATGCCCTTCTTTTCTTGGTACCACTAACCTAGCTAACCTTGTATTAATTATGCGATTCTTAACTGCAGGGCCTCTTTATCTGACGCTACACATGCATCTTTGTTGGATTACTTACAATTGTTTTGGATAGAGTCTAAAGCAGGGGTGACCAACATCTCCATGTCTAATGCTGTAGCAGTATTTTATGGAGGTTACTAGTAATCCGTTGCAATTATGAATCCATGAGTACCTCTTAAAGCAGCAGTTTCCCCTATTATGCCGCGCTTATAGTGCCGGCGACAGCGACGTCGCGGCAAAACAAATGTATTGATGTCGACGCGTGCGCTTATAGTAGGAGCGGCGCAACGGCTTGATCGCGATCGCTGGAAGTCACTTCAATTTGATTTTTCCAGCGACGTCAGCGTCGCCGTCGCCGGTACTATAAGGGCGGCCTTAGTTGTTTAATAATATGGAGGTTAGTTCATAATACAGTAATAACTTTATTTCATATAGTGCTTTTGTCCCAATGGGACACACAGCGCTTCACAATTACAGTATAGTGTGCAGTAAGCAACGTGGTACCTTAAGGCCTCGGGCATGGTGCCTCGGGCCGCGCTGATCCGCGCTCCTGCTCTGCCTCGCCTGCTCAAACTGGAGCTTTTTTGTGTCCTGGCAGGCGAGGCAGTGAGCGCGCTTTGGGGGCGGGGCGGAGGCAGGCCGGAGGCGTGTCGGGAGGTGGGGCGGGAGGCGGGGCTAGTCCCTCGCTTCCATTGGATGTGCGCGGTCACGTGACCGCTCCTGCGCTTCCCTGCGCAGGAAATTTTAAATTTGCCTGTCTCTCCAAAATACCTGGCTCAGCAAGGCTCATCGTACTATGTCCCAGGCCTTACTCTTTACTCACTGAGCCGCTCCTTCAGCCCTTGATGATAATTTGAGCCCTTCACTGATACAGCGGTCCCATGAGAAAGGGGTGATCTGCAACTTGCTCCAATGAAGCACATTACGGCAGCTCATAATCCGTAAACCAAATAGGTGAGAAGGAGGGAAGAAAAGCAATTAGGGTAACATCACTGCGGGCAATACATTTTCTGCGCGTTCAGGATTATGTCATTCGCATGACATACTGTACCACTAACTGGCACTTGATTAAAAGTCAAAGCAGAATCGGTGGAAACTCAAACATCACCCCCAGCGATTTCTTCCTTTTTAATCTACTATTTACCGTATTATGCAAAATAATCTGTAAATCAGATTTATCAGATGTCGGCATCTTGTGTGAATTCAAAAAAGAAAAATGATGGCATTCCTTACTGCTGCCTGGAGCTTGGGAGTTTAATACTAACCGAAGACACTTACACGCCATGTTAACTTTGGCAAACAAAGTTTCTAAAATGTATTAAAACATTTTATTAAAGATATATATGTATAGTAGTGGAATTATGCGGTGTTGCCTGGGGGGGGGGGGGTGGAGGGGAGGGGAGCGGTTGTCCAAAGTAGGGAGGACAACTCCATTCTGATACTACCCCATCTCAGGCCTAATACTGTATATCCTCCCCCTCACCACCGCATGGTTTTGGGGGGCGGGGGGGAAGGTGCCTAGCACCGGCCCAGTCGCAGAGGAGCTCACGACTACTGTAAGTTGACCTATGCGACAAATACTATCTCTGCAAACTGTTCCATCATGCTTAATTCTATCAGGTGCTTTGCTGATCTGCAATCTCCAAAATCTGTCTCACGCAAACAGGAATTATTTCTCAGAAAATGACTTGATTCTTTTGGAATGATCTACCAGTCTGATATGTCGAAACTGTTTGTTCCTAAGAGGTCTCCAGTGTGTAACCTTCCCCCATCGTTGGCTTCAATTTGAATCTTGTTGTTCTCCATGTGTACGATTGTTTGCGCAACGCTTTCCTTCTGGGAAATGAAAAAGCATTTTATTTCATTGATGTGGGGTTTTTGTATCCTCTCCTACACCGAATAGATTTTTTTTTGATTTACTTTTGGATTTTCGCAGAGGGCTTTTGAGGTAACTGCAATATAAAAGGCACAATATATCCATTCTACAATGGAAACTTGTAGGGGCATTTCAATTCAGTTAAACTTTACAGTGCTGGAAGATCCGTGTAACTAATATAGTGGTCTCAACCCACTCCCTAACATAGGGATGGAAGAGAAATCCCTCTTTCTTTACATGTTTATAGCTTCCTTATAGGTCCGAGCTAAATAATGCTGGCATCTACTGGATCATAAGGACCACCTGACCTTGTGACATCCAGCGAACATCACATGGGCTCCCCACGAGTTCAGCCACGGCTAACGATGAGTTATTTAATAGTTTGTATTTATTTAGTACGCTGCTCTTTCCAAAATAGACAGTAGGATATAGGGAGTTAGAACACACTAAGAGCATAGAAGCACAATAGGAATCTTTGCCATAGATTGTACATCTAGGTATGGGGCGGCCAACTCCAGTCCTCAAGGGCCACCAACAGGCCAGGTATTAGGGATATCCCTGCTTCAGCACAAATGGCTCAGTCAACGACTGATTGACCCACCTGTGCTGAAGCAGGGATATCCTGCAACCCTGACCTGTTGGGGGCCCTTGAGGCCTGGAGTTGCCCTCCCCTGATGTACACCAATATAGCTATTAGCAGTCATTGAATGATGGCAGTCCATAATTAGTTGTGCTCGATCTTTGGGTGGTAATTGTGCGTTTACATAGTCAGCAACTTATTTCCTGGCCAGTTATATTTACAATGTAAGTGCTGTGCAAGGTATGCCTATGGAAGGGAATAGTCAGACCGCACTTGCATAACTATCACCATTTGTTGACTGGCCAATATATTTAGATTGTGTTTTCGACTTTTCTAGCTCTGCAGAGGATAATTCTTCATTTTATACGAGTTTCACCAAAAATCTATTCATTTACTTGTGGGGGGGGGGGGGGGGGGAACGCTCATAAAGAACTAAATCTTGTACTTCCTGGGCTACATGTCTGCATCTGCTAAGCCTTAAACCAGGCAAAGTTGCTTCTTAATGGCATACAGTTTTGGCTGGCCTAGTGCTAACCTGGGTGTATTAGTGACACTTTTAACCAGGCAGCTAAAGAACAAATACATTTGAGTTTTTATTGAGAGCCCGGGGCTCCCATCTGCTTTGTTGTTGGTAAATATCCAAAATCAGAAAACAGCATTTGTTGTTTTACTGCACGCTGGGGAAATTAAAACTGACAACTGTAGGCCAGCTATGCTCAATACAAACTGGCCTGCTAAAGACATTAGCTTTTAAGGTTAACTCAGACAAGTATTTTCTTGATTAAAATATATTCAACTATTGTTTGTACTGTTGATGTATGTAGGCGGAATCCTCTATGAACAAAAAGCCATACTCATGTATATATTTAATATTATCACATATAACCTGTATAATATTTGTAAGTATGTGTGTGCGTGTATACATACATACGTTCATACATACATACATACGTATGTTTCTGTCTGTAGTGTTCAACCGTTTTCTGATTACAGAGCCAGCAAATAATCTAAAGATGATGAGTCCATGAAAGCTGTATTCGAGTGGGTTTGCTGGCTCTGTCCTTCCATGACCCGATCTTGTTTGTATAAGCTGTTTTTAATGCAGCAGGGCACAACTTAAAGTTCTTGTGCAAAATGTAAAATAATGCGCGGAAACTGATTGTTTTGTGATGTTTTATAGAGAGGGACAGGCGTTGGAAACCTGTACGAAGCTGGTGTTGGGTTGAGAGTTTTCTGCCTTTACCCTCTGTTGGGTTTACTAGAAGTAATGCCAGGGGTTTCATAAGAAAAGGAGATGCTAAACAACATTTTCCACTTTATATGGCAAGGCAAAAGACCCAGGGTGGCAAGAACGGTTATGATGACCTCGAGGAGGGGGGGGGGGGGGTAGGCGTCCCGGATGTTCTCAAGTACTACCAAGCAGCCCAGTTGAGGCAAGTGGTGGTTTGGAACACCGACCCGACCCAGACGTGTTGGTTGTCTATTGAAATGTACTATGCGAAAACGCCTTCTCTGCCAACAGGTTTGTGGGCTGGTGAGAGAAGAAATACACAGTCAAAGAAAATAGAACTGGAAGCGATGAGACATACGTGGGAGATTTGGACAAAAACCAAAAATAAATTCGTCTTGCTATCCCCCGTCTCACAGCTTACTCCGCTGTTTAACAATCCGGAGTTTCCGCCACGTTGCGATTCTCATCAATTCAACCAATTGAAAACAAGGGGTATCAGGGTAATTGCTGACCTGTTAAACAACGGTAAACTGTTGAGCTTTCAGGAGCTTCGAGCTAAGTATGAGATACCAGATCTAAATTTATTTAAGTACCTCCAAATTAGGCATTTTATTCAAAAACTATCCCCAAGGTTGGAGTTCCCCTCTATGTCAGAGTTCGAGGTGTTATGTAGCAAAGGCGTCTACCAAAAAGGCCTAATAACAAAGATCTACAGGAGCCTAGAGTCAAAAGCGGACTCCGCTGACCATGCTTATATGTTGAGATGGGAGAATGACCTCAATATTGAAATTGACAAAGGATTGGTAAGACATATGGGAGTTTGCTTCGAAAACGTCCATATGCACTACAATCAAAGAAAACATTTATAAATTCATGTATTATTGGTACCTCACCCCAGCGCGCCTTAAACGGATATTCCCTCTGGTGTCTGACCTCTGTTGGAGGGGATGTGGACAAAAGGGAGACATGGCCCACATATGGTGGACATGTCTGGTTATCCAGAATTATTGGAAAATGATTCAATCTATCATTGAGGAGATCACAGAACTCCAGATCCCTATAGACCCTCTGGTCTTTTTATTAGCTAAACCGGTGGCAGATATAGACCCTCCGATGAGAAGACTAATATCTTTTATTCTCACGGCAGCCAGATGCGCTATTGCGGCCTCCTGGAAGAAATTGGCCCCTCCCCCCAAACGTGCAGTTGAAAGGAGAATTAGCGAGGTTATGGAAATGGAAAAAATGACGGCATTTTTAAATCAGTCCACTGACAGTTTCTACAGGACCTGGGACCCATGGATAACTATGAGGCTCGGACGGGCTTGAGACGCGACACTGAGGGGAACCCGTGGTCCCCCCCTCCCCCCTTCTTCTCCCCCCGTCTTCTTCTCTTCTTTTTCTGTCTACCCATTTCTTTTCCCCTCTTAATATCTTAGGATCTAGACCCACCACTACACCAGGTTGATTTCCTTTGTTTAGGAGAAAGTTGGTCATGTATACAGATGGGTGGTTAAAACTCAAATTTTTGACCTTACTAACCAATAAGAAAGGAAGTACCTCAGATACATGCTATAATCATTTTAATTGTATAGGTTTCAGTGAACCACTGTATTTGATTTATACATTCTGTAATCTGTACTCAAGATAATGTTGCATTATCCTTCCCTGTCTAAACTGAATAAAAATTTAAGTACAAAAAAAAAAAAGGAGATGCTAGCCCCGCCCGTTAGTGACACAGGTGCTATAAGGCAGAGAGGCTTCTGGGAAGTCAGGTTCCAGCAGTGCCAGAAGTCAGCATGGCAGGAGAGGTGGGATCTCGGGGAGGAGAGGTAGTACATGTACTAACCCATGTATAGTGCAGGTCAGGCCCACCCTGTATTATGTTTCACTCAGGGACAGTACTCATGTTCTCAGGATCCATTAGTATGGTCTATAGAGAAATGCAGACATACCACATAAGGCAACACAGAGAAGGCCCCAGGACATCAGGGGAGCCGTCTGGCATGCAGATCCCCATGTTCAGTAGTGAATACCCCTGTGGAAGTGGCAGTTCCACGACAGGGAATGTCAGTGTCCAGTATCTTTGAGGAAGTGGCAGTTCCCCACCAAGGATGGATAGTGACCAGTGGGAGTCTATACCCGGCAAGGATCAGTCGAGAAGTAAAAGGGGGGCCCTATTTGTCATTGCCCAGCCGAACACAACAGCTCCCTGAGATGAGGTAAATTATTGCTGAGTTGGACATTACACCATATACCGATGTAACCTCCTTATTAGCCGGGCAAGGAGGGCCACACAGTATTTTGTACAGTGGTTGTGTTTTGCCATTTGTGTTGTACCTATAATAACCTTCTGTGTCTGTATAGTTTGCAGCAATAAGTAGACCTAAAGTATGAGTTTGCGTGCCCTCCTGCTCTGAATCACTGTATTTGTTTCTTGAATGTAGGGTACAAATGTACCTAATGCCATTGACCACGCAACATATTATGATATACAGTGGCTTGGAATACTACAGACTTTCCAAAGAATTCAGTGGTTGTGCACAATACTTTTAACATCATCTCAAGCCAGACGAGGCGATTGTACAGAACATACTGGTACATGAAACAGGGCTATTCTATTTACCTGAAAGCATCAGGAATTGTATGTGTTACCTTTGAATTCATGGCATTTAAATATACATTACATGTCAAACCATTTGTTTACAAAGCGTTCTAGTTGTTTCTCTGTACAATTACTGTAGGGTTGCAAAGAATTAAAACCAACAGCCAGGAAGCCTTGGCCACTGGGGAAGGTGAAAGGGCTACATATGTACTGTATAGGCCTGCGTCAGTCGGTTTACATACATGTGTATGTAACTTGGAGTGCAGCATGCATGTATCTGTGTATGTGTGTACTGTATGTATGCAAGAGCTGAAGAATCCAAGCCCTATTGCAATCTGTTTTTTTGTTTATTGGGGCCCTATAGTGGGCCCCTACAATCTGCCTCTCCATCTATGGGATCTTGTTTTCCCATTCCTATACCGACCATGAAGAAACTATCAGGTGCTCAAAGCTCCCGTACATTGTAAGAGATATAAGGGTTACACTTATACACCAAGTTACACTTTTGATCAATGTTTCAGTTCAGTTACTTCCCCAGGATAGCAGTAGTACACACAAACCATCCTTATATAATCTCTGTATCACAAATTAAACCAACCAAAAAAATCTAGAGCAGGGGTGGCCAACTCCAGTCCTCAACAGGTCAAGTTTTCAGATATCCCTGCTTCAGCACAGGTGGTTCAATCAGTGGCTCGGTCTTCGACTGAGCCACTGATTGAGCCAACTGTGCTAAAGCTGGAACTGATTGAGTCACCTGTGCTGAAGCAGGGATAGCCTTAAAACCTGGCTTAGGCCTGGGACCCGCTGCGCCCCGCGGCACGGGCGCTTGCACGGGCTTTCCCCACCAGCAGGGGAATCCTCCCGAGCCGGTCCCAGTCCCCCCTGGCTGCACAGCTCACTACACGCTGTGACGTGTCAGCCGCTAGGGCAGCGGTGCGCAAACTGTGGGGCGCGACCCCCAGGGGGGGGCGCGACACTGCCGACGGGGGGCGTGGGGTTTACAGAGGCCCCGCGCGCTTCCCGAAGGCACTTAAATTAAGTGCCGGGGGAGCTGCAGGGCCTCTGTAAACCTAACTTACCGTGGCTCCGGCGGCTTCCTCCCTGCGTCGCCATGGCAACGCGGCGTCAAAATGACGCTGCGAGGTCATGTGACGTCACGTTGCTATGGCAACGTGACGTCATTACGCCGGAGTGCGGGTAAGTTGGGTTTGGGAGGGGGGCGCGGGAGTGAGGGGACAGCCGGCAGGGGGGCGCAGGGAAAAAAGTTTGCGCCCCCCTGCGCTAGGGGATACAAGAGAATTGTAATCCCTAGCTTCGACGCGTCACGTGGTGTGGCTGTGAGCCAATGAGGAGGGGAGGCTTCGGGAGGAGGAGAGGCTTCGGGGAGCGGGGAGGAGTGTGGAGGGAAAGCAGCGTGAGTGCCTGTCTGTGTGTGTGTCTGAGTGCCTATCTGTGTTTGTGTATGTGTGTGCCTGAGTGCGTGAGTGCCTGCCTGTGTGTGTGTTTGTGTGAGAGTGCCTGCGTGTGTGTGTGCGTGAGAGTGCCTGCGTGTGTGTATGAGTGCGTGTGTGTGTGTGCGTGTGTGTGTGTATGAGTGCCTGCGTGTGTGTGTGTGTATGAGTGCCTGCGTGTGTGTGTGTGTTGCTTTTAATTAAAAACCATCAGCAGCCTGAGCCCGTGGAGGGAGGGAGGGAGGGGGGGGAGTAGCGGGTCCCTCCACTCAAGCCACGCCCCCCCTCCCGCTCAAGCCTCCCACTCCCTCCCGCTCAAGCCTCCCACTCCCGCCCACCTCCCGCTCCGGCTCCCGCTCCCTACAGACCGCATATCGCGGCCTGTGTATGTCAGCACCCCGCCTGTCTGCAGTGCGGGAGCGCTGACGGAGGGAGCGGGGCCTTAGCCTTAGTGTTAGCCACCCGTGGTCTAGAGCTACGTTATGAACATGAAAATGGAACGCTGGGTCCCTGATCGTTCAATTGCAGGACAGGCGTTGGGAACACATGGAACTGGAGGGCTATCTTCGTACTAAGCAGTCTTCTACCACAAAGCATCTTGCAGCGCTGGTATAAACACCTTTATAATAAGCCATTCAGGTCAATGAGCTGTAAGATATCTTCCAGCGCCAGAATGTGTGATAGGGCAGTAGACTACTTAGTAAGAATGCAGCAGGAAACAAAGAATAAAAGCATACGTTCACAGAACGGAAAAAGTAAAAGCCATATGGGCCATCTTTTTAATCCTAAATACTGTGTAGAAACATGCTGTGCAAGATTAGTTGCATAGCGGTAATTCTACTGTGAGGTTGTAGAAAAGGAATTTACAGCACTGAATGAAGTCCCCAAAGCACCACTGGGTACATATTAGATCATTGGCTCAGTTGTGGAACATATCAATGAGCGCTTTACAAGTGCAAGCCGAGTGTTGAAACTTCCTGCAGTATTGACTACATATTCCATCAATAAGGGCTTTATTCCCAACTCGTCCAGGAGCTCCTATAAAGGGGTGATGGGACTTAGGGGAACAGTATTCGCTAAGCAAGGGAACCGGTTTATTCCCATGAACGTGGATAAGTCAGGAGGTCTAAAGAAACACTAAGATATGACTTTTCCTTGACTACTCCAAGCTCATTAGGTAATGCAACCATGCTTACTAACCTCGCTGGATGGCAACCTGTTCACTATTAACATCTGGATGGGGGGACGCTTTGCACGGAGGAGTGGAACAGAGACAATGACGCAGGCTGCTTGAGTCACTGCATATCTGGGAACCTTTACAAAACCGATGACCTCAGTCAGTTCTACCTTTGCCCATTCTCCTTATTTCTGTGACATTTCAGAGCACATCTCATATGGCTAAATCGAAAAGGACAAGAAAATGATTTTGTTACAGAGCACTTGTTCCACTTTCAGTGCGTCATCTCGGAGAGACTGTGTGGAGTGAGGTGGCTACAGGGATGGGAGCCAAGGAAGTGATTTAGGACAGTTTGTGCGGTCACTTCTTTTTTCCCATGTTAGATCCAATGCATGTTGTGATAGATTTGAATGGACCAACATGATGGAATTATAGTGTGCAGAGTTCAGACAGTAAACCGCACAGGTCTCTAATTCGACATACTTGTATTTCTATTGTGCTATGTATGACTCCTATGAAAATGTACATCTCAACATCTACAGGTGTGGCTTGATGTCCACTGGGGTTCACTAACCTCTGATGTGCTCAACTCCAGTCCTCAAGCCCCCCCCCAACAGGTCAGGTTTTGAGGATATTGTAGCTTCAGCAGAGGTGGTGCAGCCTTCGACTCAGCCCCTGATTGCGCCACCTGTGCTGAAGCTGGGATATCCTTAAAACTTCACCTGTTGGGGGGGTCTTGAGGACGGGAGTTGAGCGCCCCTGGGTTATTATACCGCGATCCTGCGCTAACTGCCATTGACTGAACGCAGTGCTAAAACCACAACCTTAATCTTCCCCGTCATTTCCTCGCTGCTGCGTTTCCTGCGATCCTAGTTACCTAACATGGTCACGAGTTCTGCCGACATTAACCCAGCCGCGACCGCAGCGTTCCCCGTAGTCGTGGGAAATAGCTGTTAGTTTTTGCAGCTTGGGGGAAATGAGTCAGGCTACATGTGTATGTATCATGCTTATAAAAGTACAAGCCTTGCAAAGCGTTTCAGCTGTTGTCAAGTGGAATCACAGCACACAACTACTTATATAAAAATAGGCAATAAAGTTGTATAAAGACAGCTGTGCTTTAAAAAGTCGTTACTTTAAATTAATCTGTGTAAAATTGTGATGGAACAGCAAATGTAAATCTAGATACCCCCTGACACATTGTCTGGCACACAAACTATACCCAGAAGAGTTTTCTGTATACAAGAAGTAAAATAAAAATGTATGTGCAGATTTAACCAGCGATTTGTAGATTAAATGGGCCAGTCCCTACTAGGACCAAAGTGTACAACCGCTAGTGAGATGTTTAAGGAGCCACATCTAGGTTGGCGATGCCTTTCCCCCCCCCCCCCCCCCAAAAAAAATGTGACACAGTATACGGATTTTGTAATCATTTTTTTAAAGTTGGTTTGTAGACACGGGGGGAGCTGAAACGTGGGAGAGGTTTAATGTTCTCTGGCTGCTTCCATGTGCCCGATGTCACGGTGTGTTCAACAAGAGTTTACACAGGCGAAACCTGGGGTGGATAACTCCAGTCCTCAAAGGCCACCGACAGGTCAGGTTTGCAGGATATCCCTACTTCAGCACAGGTTGCTCAATCAGTCCGTGCTTCAGCACAGGACTGAGCCACCTGTGCTGAAGCAGGGATATCCTGAAAACCTGCCCTGTTTGGTGGCCCTTGAGGCCTGGAGTTGGCCACTACTGTACTATTTCAACACCAGATCTGTATTACATTGTTACTTTTTGGGGGTTGGCCCGTTCCCGTTCACCAGAGCGTGCATGTTGGAAATATTTTGGAAAAGGTTTCCAGCCTTTCAGTAGCATGAAGCTTTTGCAAATGGGGTTCCACTGAATTCTCCATTCAATTTCCCAAACAAAACCTACAAGTAGCCAAATAAACAATGACGGGTCCAAGTTTACCATTGGGCCATCCATTTTAAAAACAGAATTGTAACCTCCCGCCTGTCAGGAGACTTGCAACGCGTTGCAATACAATGACCTGGATTTAGGCCCATAGCTACTAAAATGTGGGATTACTAGAGCACGCTTGGTTTTGAACCAGTCTTCACTGCACTGTAGCTCATACATAGCGCTCATAGGGCTTCTTGCATTGTAACCCTTGAGGCACCCGATGTGTGTCACACACCCCATGCTGCTGGACGCAGTATTTTGTTTCCTTGTCTCTGCCAGGGGTTTTTAACCTTTTTTCTCTCAGTGCTCAGTTGCAGATGCGCCCCTACAACAGGACAGGGTCACAGAAAACACAGGACAGTGGGACTGTCACTGGAGACAGAGATAGTCAAAGAAGGCAGGGGAGTCAGAGAGGACTCGCACCCCCCCCCCCCCACAGTCTCCTGACACCTATTCCTCATTGGCTGCATTATCCAGCAGCAGCCAATCAGGATAGAGGAAATGGCCCTGCTTTCTCCCTGCTCTGGAAGATTGGGGGAATCCCACGGTACCCCTTTTGATCCTCTCGCGTAACCCCAGGGTGCCACGGAACCCTGCTTGGGAAACACTGCTCTATGCATAAGACGGTACAATATTGGCCGTGTAGGACCTACTGAAATGGGGTCACCGTGACGTGGTTGTAATAATTTGTCATATTGGATGTGGCATTGGGGCCTTTTTGGCTCTTGTTCTGTAGTTACTGAGCAGTATTTTGGAGGACAGCTCTTTCACTTCCATGGGCTCTAATATGTCTTCCAGCGCTGGAAGGTGCTGTATGACAGAAGTCTGCTTAGTAAATGTGGCCCTTTATCTATTAAACCCGTTGCTGCCATTAGTTCGCTCTGATGGGGACTACATCCCCCCATATTAGGAGTGAGGCGTCAACCAGTTTAGATGTTAATCTGCATTAAGCTGTGAAGGATGACGTCGTACTGTATACTATGGCCATCTCCAGTCCTCAATGGCCACCGTCAGGTTTTCAGGGTATCCCTGCTTCAGCACAGGTGGCGTAATCAGTCCCTGCTTCAGCACAGGTGGCTCAGTCTTTGACTGAGCCATCTGTGCTGAAGCAGGAGGGATACCCTGAAAACCTGACCTGTTGGTGGCCCTTGAGGACTGGAGCTGGCCACACCTGCTGTATATCATTCACATGTTGGAATCTTAGGAGGCTCTTCCGGGTATCACTATGTAGACACAAAGCAGCACGATAGGTGTTTTGCAAATCCTGGAAGGCCCGAGTGTTCTGAAACATCCATTACTTACCCCACATCCAAAGGGAAGCTTTAAACCAGCCACCAGGCCTTTAAATCTGTTGTCCTAATCTAATAACCAGCATTAGCCAAACCTGTTCTGTCAATCTTGAGTCCGGTTGCAATGCTGCTGTAGAGTAGGCTATATGTTTGAAAGGTTTAGAGAACTTTACAATGCCTTTTTCCTTTGAACCAAGTGGACGCTGTTTAACTGAGCGCGCTGGACAGTTAAAAAATCATTTTTATCTCCCTGCCCGCCCCCTCTGATTTCAAAACAAGCTTCTACTCTGTTGTTTAGCCATGGCAATTTACCAAAATAAACTGCCTATTAACCACAAACCAATCCATTATATCCATGTGACATCTGAAACAGCCTATAAAAGCTCCAGATGCTGGTCTCCGTCCATGAACAAATTCTGCCTTCAAAGATGCTGTCAGACGAAGAGGAGGTAATGATTATGCACCGGGACGGCAGCCAAGGTGTCCCTCGATGTTACATGACTATATTGTATGCGTGTGGAGGGGTTGCGCTTTCTTCACGCCTGCGCTAATACCTTCCTCGTATTTCTTAACACAAAGAATGAGTCAGGTCTGGTGATTCTATTGCAAGCTCTTCAGCGCAGGGTTCCATCTTGCCATTTATCTGCTACACTTATGTCATTTATTTACCTTGTGTTGTCATTTTGTAAAGCGCCGTGTCCATTGTTGGTGCTATAGAAATAAAACGATACCATTTATATTAAAAGTTCAGTGATTTATTAAGAAATCTTATCCTCCAATATGCTTACGGGGTTTTTAAAGATGCAGACTAAGCAATATACTACATGCGTGTGTTTTTAATACATCAGTTCTGTACTATGAGAAAATACTTCTACAGTACCATTTTTTTTTAAACAACTCTAAATTACATTTTTTATGTATTATAAAGTAACAAGCATTTTTTGTTTCTATAGCAACCATTTATAAAGTCTCGTCCCCTTCCTCTTCTGAAACAGGCTCTGGCACAACCCTTTTTGAGCCCTGCCCTCTCTCTAGCAGTGCACCAATTGTATCTAGTGACTGCCTGGTCACATGATCTTCCCCACAGAACTTTGCATATTTGGTCCTCTTCTGCTGCACTGACAGCCATTTAGAGAACCTCCGGGCCGAATCTTCGCCGATCGATCACAGGAGAACGGATCGATCGGCAACTTAGCTAATTACTTATCATTGTGTGGATTGTATTGATGATGGGCACGTGGTGAGGTTATGAGACTCCCACATGGAGCTGCTTTAGTTTAGTTAGATGTTACTGCAGCTGACCAGTATATATACCTACCATTTGAGAATATACTATAACATACTTTGGGGCTTATTATTTGGCACTATACTTTAGTGTACTGTATGGGTGTTCTACGCAAGCCCATGCTGCGCTAAGCTGCATGTGTGACTCTGAGCGTGATCACACATGCATCTGTATTTAGGATACTTGGTGTTGTTACATATATCAACTATTCTATAGTGTTGGTATTCAATACTATAACAACACACTAAGATTATTAGCGCAGCATTTAGCTCCTGGTATACACCTCTCTCGGGTTGGGTATAGAGGTTACATCCAGCTCATGGTTAATATTTAATGCAACTTATCAGATATAGCTATTAATCACTCTTAACATGGTTTTCTAACTAATGCCATTTAACGGTGCATCTTAGATTTGTGGTTCTGGTCTCAGCTGGTCATTTTCACCAGTGCTGTATCTGCCTTTCATCCCTTAGCACCCGACAACTAGTACACTGTGTCTGAGTGTTTATTTATTTAGTAAGGGTTAGAGGCAGTTCGTCTTACACATTATTTAAATAACTGTTACACTCACAATCGGTAATATATGTTTTAAGTAATGTTAATAAAAGTTATATTTTAGATTTGAGTGGTGTGCATTTAAGTGATTTTTTTTTGAGCACACTGCCTTGTGAGCTTATCACTTTACTGATTCACTTCAGTTCACAGTTTGCACCCACCTAATAATTATCGATCACTTTTTCTAGTTAATTTGTATGGTTTATACTTGATCACTCCCTACCCCTCCCTCTTTTTGTCTGATTGTATTGATGCACATATAAAAGGGGAATATATATATGTATTGATAGATTTTTTTTTTTTAAATAGATGGCGGCTTGGACTGCTGCTTTAAGAGTTACAGTACCTCTGATCTGATGATGAGAGGGAGTTTGCCTTACAGATGCCTGCGTGAGATTGCCTAATAATATACAGATAAAGAATTGTGTAGGGAATGTTATCATGTTACGTATAATATAACAACATTCCACATTCTTAAGTCTTTCAAGATGCTGCAGCTTTAGTCAAATTGGCAGCTTGTTTAATATAGTAGTCAAAATAAATTAGAGGGGTATTTATCAAAAGACTCAAATTGCACTTGTTTTGCCCCAGTTTCTAGCTTACTGCCTCAATTCCTCATCTAGGCCCAAGTTTACTCAGCAGTGCTATTTCATAATTCACCTTGTACTGCAGGAAGACACTGTCTGGATCCTTCACTTAAATGATAAAATAGTTATTTTAACCCACCGTGTTCCTGTTCCTGTATCCTATCTGGTGCTTGGGGAGAGACGGAGGCTTCCGGTCCAGCCAGAGGGAATTCATCTGATATCAACACATCCTGAGTGTTTCCACCTATGCCCGTTTTTATTCTTTACCATACGAGTTCTGGTATCATTGGATTTCTCCGTCTCCTCTATACCGTTGTTTTGCAGTTGGATGTTCTTTTTTGGGGGGTTCTGAGCAGCGTATCTCTGGTTATATTGATCACACATATTACATTTGCACTTTTGAATAGTCACTTTTTCACATTGTTTTATTTATTATTTGGTCATTTCACTGTCGCGTATCACCATCACATTTATTTAAAGCGCGCCCGGTACTTCACTATTTGCACTTGAATGGGGCTGTAAGGTGTCTTCAAGAGCCAGAAGGGGTCGGATGGAATGCTCCGCTTTGTAACATGGGCCTAAATCATCTTACCGGCCCGAAGAGCCTGCAACACATTGCTTGGCATTGGCTGCGCAGGCTCCCGTACACATTGTGTAAAACTATTTTACTTTCAAACCTTCAAAGTCTTTCCATTCCAATGAGAAATGTGTATGAAATCATTCACGCCGGGCCATTTAAATATGGTGGCCATTGTGAATTTTCTAACATGCAGCATCACCGCAGTTATGTTGGGACGTTTAGTAAAAGGAAGTCACCTATATATTTCATTAGACAAGTGGTGCCCAACTCGTGTCCTCAAGGGCCACCAGCAGGCCAGCTATTAGGGCTATCCCTACTTCAGCACAGACGATTGAGCCACCTGTGCTGAAGCAGGGATATCCCTAATACCTGGCCAGCCGGTGGCCCTTGAGGACGTGAGTCGGCCTCCCCGGCCTTAGATAGTGGACTATTTCCTGTGTTGTGTGAAGGCCACCTGCGTTACATGCTATTTAGGTGTAAACGAATAGACTTTGCCAGTTACAGTCTTGCGATGCGTTCTCACTGCCTAGGATATGTTTAAGAAATGATTATGCGTGTCCTCTACTGATGGCGTTCCCATTTAACTGACAACGGCCCTTTTTCCATTGGGACGTTTAATGAATGTTTTCTGTCCTGAAGACCGTGTTTCCGATGGCTCTGGGGAGTCTGGTTTATTTACTCAGCTGGCTAATGCTGCAAATGTCTAAGCAGGAAGGCACAGAAGGCCGCTTTCTGGCTACTTATACACTCCTAATTAAGCTCCATTTAATGTTTCAAAGAGGACACTGTTTAAAGTAATCGCAAAATAATGGGCATTAACCACTTCAGGGCGGGAGGAGTTAATTAGTTCAGCGAGGGCAAGTATCCTTTTCTCCAAGAACAGTGAACAAATGGCTTGTGTTGTGAAATACAGCTCGTTAAAAGGTGAACATCTGTGAACCAGGACTGGTAAAATCCTTAGCACAAAATGTCTTTTTTGTTTTTTTTTTAAATGTAGGGTTTTTTGTCCTGCTGGAAGTACAGTAATTTGTTACATGCAGAATAAAGGTTTTTATTTTTCCATAGCGTAATGCAATATATATACGTGTAGAAAAAAGTGGGTCACTGCGCCCAAAAAAATAGAAATAAAGTATCCACAATATTAGAAAGCAATGAATAACAATCAAAATAAGTATCTATGAATAAGGAAGATGAAATCACTCGCCAAAATAAACCTAAATCAATGCTGTGGATGTGGTGAATGAAAGCAGACGCCACCAGATCCACAAACAATGGCCAGGAAACATACAAACAGTGAGACAAAAAGTCAAAATGAAGAAGCAAACAAAGGACAGTGATCCAAAAGGAAGGTAGGGAAGGAGATGGGGAAAGGAAATAAAGGGGGAAAACCAAAAGACAAAAAAAACCACCAAAACAGAAAACAGACCAAAAAGGGGTAAAAATACGAAATACTGGAATCAAAGTAAAAAGTTAAAAGCTAGGAACTGCAGGCTGCTCTCCGCAGGATCACACCAAACCACCACGCAATCTATATAACAAAGAAGGAGAGTGCAGGCTCCATAGTGTGATTCTGTAAATAAAAACAATTTATTGGCACCAAACGAATCCAACTACAGTACAGCTCAGCCCCACGCTGTGCTTGGGGTCTAAAGAATCACATCGCGCTATAAGCGGATCACGTTAGAAATAATGTACAATTGTATGCATTGTACAATAAAGTATTTAAGATACCAATAATCGTGGTGTAAACTATTCATAAATACGAAAATTGGGAGCCACGCTTGCATCGCGTTATAAGCGGATTCGCGTTGGAACGGATCGCGCTATAACGGGGTGGAGCTGTACGCACAAGTGTAAGCAGAAACTAGAAACTGACTATGAGCTCAGGGAAAATACCACAGAAACTAGAAGGAATATAATTCTATTCCAATATGTCAAAAATAGATAGCAGAGCAAAAATAGAGTTTAACGTGCCATGTATATGAGGTGACGAAGGGGATAGGACAGGGTACAGATCCGCAATATCAGACTATAAAGCCAAAGACGGGAGGTATATCCTCCACGGCCAGTCAGCTGCAAACTGCAATGAAAGCCCGTGTCTCCATGTATTTATCCGGTGTGGAGTACACCATGTACTCGCGATAGTTCACCGCTCCCCTCTTCTCTTGGCCACGCGGTGCACCTTGAAAAGGTGATCGCAGACTCCATAGCGTGGTTCCGTAAATAAAAACAATTTATTGGTACCAAACTAATCTAACAACTCACAAGTGTAGCTGGTACATATGCACAGAATAAGATCATTCCGCGGGTATCAATAAGGTGAGGCAAAAGTCAAGAACACTGCTGGGCTGATAACGCGTATTCACTTCCGGTGGTGGGCCCACAAAACTCTTCCTCTGGAACAGAGTGCACAGCTCAAAGTTCCTAGGCTCCCTAGTTCCCCCAGTAACCAAAGTGTAATGACGCTTAGGAATGTCCAAAGACCCTACGCGTTTCGTTGGCAGGGTTCCGACTTCATCATGGGATGAAACATGGAGGCACTACACTCCCTTATATACTCCCTGGTAATTATGCAAATCATAGCACACTTGGGATTAACCCTTCAAAGTGGGTACTTCAGGGATAAGGGTATTAAAGTGAGTAGTAAACAACTAAATGGCTGTCAGTGCAGCAGAAGAGGACCAAAGATGCAATGTTCTGTGGGGAAGATCTTGTGACCAGGCAGCCACTATATACAATTGGTGCACTGCTAGAGAGAGGGCAGGGTTCAAAACGGGGTGTGCCAGAGCCTGTTTCAGAAGAGGAAAGGGATGTGACTTTGTAAATGGTTGCTATAGAAACAAAAAAGGCTTGTTACATTAGAATACATAACAAATGTCATTCAGAATTGTATAAAAAAAAATGCTACAGGTATTTTCTCATAATATAGAACTGATTAATTAAAAAACACACATGTAGGATATTGCTTGGTCTGCAGCTTTAAGCCTTCCTCTCTCTTGTGTTGGTAATGAAACTGGGAAGATGATGCTCACTTCAATTCTTGCATGTGACAGCCTTGCTCGTTCCTGAAGAAATCCTGGGGGCAATTTGAATAAATATCGCTGAGTCAGCGGCGCTGCTGGTCTGACATTTTTTTTTTTTTACAGTGTCATCTTTCTAAAAATGTAGTCAAGCCGTGTGTTGGAAATGCAAAACATGCAGCAATTCTGCTGCTTTCCTGAAATGTACAGTATGTATGAATTGGCCTCTAACTGAGATGAAAGTGAGTAGAGCTGGTTGCTGTGATTCCTCGCATGGGTCTGTTTTGTACGGAGAAAGTGCCCTAGAAATGACATCGCTGAATGTAGCGCAGAAGAAGCTAGAATACTATGATGCTACAGGACGGGGCTCTTAAACTCGATTTCCAAAGGGTCCTAAACTCTCTCTCCTCCCCTCCCCCCCAAAAAATTAGGAGTAGCAGAGCCACAAGAGTATTGTGAAGTCATTTTGGATACATTCAAAAACCTTGAAGGAACAATCCAAGATGTTTTTTATTTTCTTCTTTTTTTAACATAGGATGGAGCAGGGGGACTCCGGATCTGAACCCCATTCATTTAAGCTCCGTGGACCCCCTACTTCCCGAGATACAGACCTCCGTAGGGGCTGCCGGTATCGCCTGCAAGTTTAAAGCTCCCACGTGACATGGGCCAATAGGAGTCCGAACCCGATGATGTCACGGCTTCCTATTGGCCCGCAGGGCGCGGGAGCTTTTAAACTCTGTCATTACGTGATCCTTGATAGCCGAGTGGAGCAGCTACCGGCACCTACTACGGAGGTCTGTATCTCGGGAAGCCGGGGGTTCCCGAGGCTGAAATGAAGGGGATACAGGTTCTGAGACCCCCTACTTCAATCTTATGTTAAAAATAAAAAAAATTAGCGCTTGGAAATGATAGGCTTTTTAAAGCAACAATCCAACACAGGTAACACATAAATTGCACTTACGTGTAGCTGCCTGAGTAGTTACAATGAAATTAGAATAGGTCTGATCCAGGGCTACTTTAGTGTGTTGCTTTGTATTCTCCGTCAGCACTGAGAAGGCCGACAAAGCCCTATCGCCACTGAAATGGTTAATAAGCGAATTACTACATTAAAGTACTCCGCACGATGAAACACTGCGTTTCGGGATGTGGAAAGTGTCTAGAAAGAAGTAGTACGGGAGGTATTATATTTCCCACTCGTCAATTCCGATCCTTTGTACGTAATTGATGAAGGCAGGTTACATGGACTTCTAGGAAAGTCTCCCGTTTGTATTCACTCGTGCTGGGATACTGTAGCTAGACAGGGGGTCCTCGGTATCCGATGGGCCGCTTTCCATCGAATGCCTTATCCGAGGCCGCATAATGCAGTCCGCTGGACGCATTATCTGACGTCGGAACCCATAATCCCATAATCGTACAACATCAAATGCCGCCAGGGATTCTGGGTAATGAACATGCAAATGAGCACTCAGTTCTTCACTTCTTTTTTTATATTCCCCCAAATCTCAACCATGCAGAATAGGAGAAAGGTATTCTGATAAATGGACAGCTGTGCTTAAAATAACTCTGTGAACTACAGTTTTAAGGCAAACCCTCCCCTCCCATCCCCCTAGCATTTTTGTAGCTGTATAAAGATCCCCCTGTGTATTTTGTGAAACGGCAAATGGCAAAAACGAGGAGGCTGAGATTTATTTCATTAGTAACAAAGTCAAAAATCCTTGTTAATCCATCTCTCTCTCTTCATGTCGCTCAGACCAGCTGGTGTACACATGTAATATGGTTTGGCCGCTCTGCATGTGGTTTGTAGATTACAATGACTACTGCACTGCACCGGCAGACATTCCTTTTGGGAATCTTACTGACGTCATGGAAAACCGAGACCTTAACGGGTAACCCTGAACAACCAAAATTGCAGTAAACATGGACAAGTTACCATGTAGCCCAACATGGTATTTTTATAACGTTAATTAAATGGAGCGCTTGGAAGACCTTGTAAAATTCCATCTACTCCACAGAATGTCTCGAACGTTAGAGAAGAGTTTTAGTAACTGCAGCATGAAAAGGGAGGATAAATGGATAAAACGTTACTGCTCAGTGGGAGGTATCGTATTTTTCAGTGGAGGTATCCTTTGATCAGACATCTATGGCAACGTTTGCCGTAAACCGAGGCTATTTTGGAGAGGGTTTGATGTCTGTTGGCTCCTCTCCTTGAACTACGTTCAACATCCGGTCGGTTGTAGATATATTGTTGGCAGGCTTTTTGTTGTAAGCAACTATGTAAGTATATAAAAGAAAATTATGATGTAGGCATCCTAGTCGGACTATTTCAACATTTATATCATGTGTGTTTTAGTTGCCTGTCCCAATTAGGAGCAACATAGCAGATAAAGCTTAAATCAGGGGTGGCCAACTCCAGTGCACAAGAGCCAGCAACAAGTCAGGTTTTCAGGATATCCTTGTTTCAGTCCAGGTGGCTGAATCAGAGTCACAGCCAGAAAGACCCCTGGCTTCATTAATACAATCTTGATTAATAATTTTCCAAAAGTGTAAGTAGCTGAAATAAAATACTGACCATTATTTCTTACACCAGCGAGACTTTGGGGTGAGCGCTTTGTTTTCACTTGATTTCTGCCCTCCCTTCCAGTCATAGCATAACCCCATGTGTCCCCTCCCACCATGGAAGTAAAACAGGTAGGAAAGTGGAAGCAGAATACTTAATATGTGGCAGGACAGAAGGCAAATGAGAAGTCTCCGTTTACATGGTTTGTAAGCATGCCCAAGACCACTTTGGAAAATCCTGAACAGTAACTCGCTGTGAGTGCTCATTTGCATGTCATTTACCCAGAATCCCTGGCTGCAGTGGAAGCATTGTTTGCTAGGCGATAATGGGGAAAGACAGGGTTGCAGACCTGTCTGTGATATTCAAATGTACCCACAAGTGGAATTTTTATTTACTGTACACTGTACGGGGGAGGGTTGTTACTTGTTTACCCACCATAACTTCTTTAATGTCAGGAAAATCCTTTACTTGCTGCCATTAATTTGTTATATATAAGATGCCAGCATTTTTACAGCTGATCTCTACACTCATTCACAGTCACCAAAGTGCCAGTAAAAAAAGGATTCCCTGCGATCCCAATCCCCGCGGTTCAATAACGTTGGTAATATGGGTTATGGATTACCATAACTGTTTAATTTGCCAATCCACAGTACCACTGCTTTCCTATTCACACACGCAGTTCGAATTTCTTTTGAATGAAATTGGAGATTTATTTTAGGAAGACGCTCCCCCTTTTTCTGTTTTTTTGCAGCATAAATGTTGTAGGAATATTTATAAAATCAAACCACTTTGTCCCAATATTTAATAAAAGTAGGTGTTTTTGTAATCCAGCCCTATACCGCTACACAGGACCAAACTGGATTAATGAACCATTTCTTTTCAAATAAATCTGACATATAGAAGTATTTTTGTAGCATTTTTGAAGCTTTGCCCTGGCAGTATTTTCTAATATTGTAACCAGATCTTTATGGGAGAGGGATCCATGGGAGAGGGATCCATGGGAGAGGGATCCATGGGAGAGGGATCCATGAGAGAGGGATCCATGGAAGAGGGAGCGGCTCAGTGAGTAACGACACTGACTGGCACTGAAAGTGTGAAGCAGGGGAGCCTGGTTCATTTCCCGGTGTCGGCTCCTTGTGACCTTGGGCAAGTCACTTTATCTCCCTGTGCCTCAGGCACCAAAACATAGATTGTAAGCTCCACGGGGCAGGGACCTGTGCCTGCAAAATGTCTCTGTAAAGCGCTATACAAGAACATGCTATTATTATTATTATTTATGGTTTTACTGCTCTTGTTACTCTTGTCACTGCTTTATTTCCCCCTTTATTGACCCAGTTGACAATCTTTTATGGGGGGCCGTGCAATAAATCTGATGACTTTAGCATTAGGTTGGCGCAAACATGATTAACATGCTGCCCTCCTCCAATCCACAGTCCCTGATCTAAAGGGAAACAAACGGCGCCCTTACATTTTTCATTACTATTGCTCCTAGGCCCTTATTTAGCCCTCTCCCGGCCTTAATCCCACAATGTACAGCATCATGGTTTTCCCACACATGCTAACTCATCTGACTTTTTTACTGACTAATGCCCTAGCATCCCCTCCCATCACTTACACTAAAACACACTTAAAGTTTGTACACAGTGCCTTAAAAACATACTCTGACATGTTACCCATTTACCTCACCCCCCTCTAGCATTGTAAAAAGAAAACCGTGAAAAAAACAACTTGTACGGGAAACACTTTATCCCTTCAAAGCTAGAGGGGAATTCCTTCCAATTTATTGCAATCACCTCCAGTAATTAAAGCTAGGCCAGTGATATTAACTTCCAACAAGGTTACCCCTGTTTTGACAGCAGATCGGTGAGCAGACTAGATAAGAACCAATTGGCTTACTTGGTCTGCCCATTATCCTACCTGTTGTAAAACCTCAGACCCTACTTAGTTGTTGTTGACTAACCAGGCCCGTTCTTGCCATGACAGGTCTTTTTCATTCTACTGGATATAGATCCACTGTGGTCTTTCTCCCTCCTAATAGAGGTACTGTACATGAGAATTGTAATTGTAATCGAGGTATATCAGTATTTTATCTGGTAGTGCTAGGACCTGCAAACTGGGTCTGCCTTGATGTGGCTTGCAGGCTTATGATGCTTTGGCCAAAGGATTAAACTAAATGACCCTTTTTCAAGAGAATATATAAGTATTTTACTGTGTATTTTTGTCATATTGGATGTAGCTTTGGGCTTCTCTGTCGCTTGTTGTAATCGATAAAAACAGCCTCCACACCTACCTGCTTACCCAGGCATTTAATAAACCACAAGCTGTCCGGCATTTAATAGCCACAGCACCGTCCCATCCTGTATTGTATCTTTCCTTGTGTTTGGTCTCTCTTATAACCTTAAAGGAGCAATCCTAGCCTGCAGATCGAAGCAGGGGCTTTCCGGCACTGAACCCTATTAATTTCAGGTCCGGGGACCCCCTACTTCCGGAGATACTTACCTCCAAAGCTTTCAAACCTCTCGGTGGGTTACCCGATGAAGGTTCGAAAGCTTGTAACATTTCAACTACTTGTTGGTCCAATAAAAGGTATCATACCCCCTCCTCCCTCTCCCTCCTTTGTTACCGCAATCTAAATTTAGGAGTGGTGTATGTATGCGTAGGACGTTGTAGTTTCCTGATATATTGATGAAGAGATAAGTTTGAGTGAGCTTTTAAACTGCCATAACAGGTCTTCCATATTCTTATTTGGGCATTCTGTTAGCCAGGACCCTATTCCTGCTGTGTTACTGTTATATTGATGTGTTTTCCTCAGACAGTTGTAATATTAGATATAGTTTCCCAAAACTCGCTATATGGAGGAGCGTGTCTAAAGGATTATCCCTATTGTACAATGTCTGACTCGGAGATACATAAACAAACGGGGGTTGGGTATTCCAAACTTTTCTTTTAGTTCCTGAAATGTGTAGATGGAAGAGTCTAGTTTTTTGTTCCCAAGCCCTAAACGGTGTGACGACTCTGGGGATTCCTTCCCCTCCTGGTCCTTCTGTCCCATCTCCTGTCACCCCCTCTACTCCTTCCCACTCCTCTACCTTGCCATATACCTCTCTCCCATTGCCACAGCGCATACCCCGCAGGTCTCGCATACCCACGCGGTCCCTGAGCCCCTGCTATGATGCTCAACGCTCTCTCTCTCCCGCGGTGCCCGCATTGCCTTCCCCAGCTGTGCCTTCCACTTCCTTACCCTCTTCCAGAGTGGCATCTGCGGCGCTCCGCTCGCCTGGTTGTGCGGCCGGTGCGTGCCCCCTCTCTAACCACGGAGGGCGCGCACACGCGCTCCTCCTCTGGGCGCCGTGATGCGTCTGCTCCCTCCTCTCGGTCCCTGTGGGCCGTGTCCCTAGTGCAGCCGGTGCGTGCGTCTCCTCCGCCCACGGAGGGAGCGCGCGCATGCCTCTCCTCTGGGCTCGGTTTCCCCGCTACTTCCTCCCCTCACTCCTTGCGGGCTGTCTCTGTGCTACAGCCTGTGCGCGTGCATTCTCTCCTTACAGAGGGCGCGCGCACACGCTCCTCTTATAATGGCTGTCATGTCTCCGCCTCCCAAACCCTGCAGGCCATTCCCCTGTCTGTCCCTTCTGTCTCCTCCTCTTCTCTCCCTGACCTATCCCTATTGTCTCCCATTTCTCTCTCTACTCCTCCCCTCTTTCCTATTGGTGTTCCCTCCTTTATTACCCCTGTCTGTCCACTTCTTCCTCGCTCTGCATAGTTCCTGTTTCTCTGTGTGTACCTGACCTATGCTGTGCTCCCTCTACGTCCTTGCTGTTTCTCTGCTCCTGTGTGCTCTTGGATTTCCCTGGCTCCTGACTCCTGCTTGTCCTGGACTACTCTGCTCACTGGTACCCCTCTGAACCTTGCTACGCATTCCACTTCGTTTACCTCTGGCTTCCTAGGACCTGGCTTGTACTCAGACGATTCTACTCTCTCTACTCCTGGACATTGGCACACGGACACGACTATTCTCACAGGCACCCCCAAGCGTTGCAAGTATAATAACTACTCTCTTCCAACAGGCCCAGCAACGCTATACCACACTCCGGGCTTGCTCCCACTGCTGTGGGTGTGTGGTGTTCCCACCTCAGTACTGGGGTCCTGCCAGGTCTGCGGGCATACAGGCATGACAAACGGGTAGTTTGCTTTCCCCTCCTGAAATAGCTTTATTAATAATTGGCCGGTTTAATGATCTACTTTATGAATCCTGGCGATAGGGTTGGTAATTGACGTGATCGCTAACTTTTGCCCTTTGATTTCTGTATATGTATCTATGTTGTTTCATTGACTAAGTGTCTATCTTTTGTCCAAAGCTGTATGTCTCTTATATGGTTGTCTGTATCCTATCACTAGTGCGGTCCTCTCCTTTTCTTGTATGGCATTAACTTTGCACTTTCCGTGTCTCCGTGCACAGTATAAAATACAAGGATAATGTAACTACCCTACAGAGAGAAACATTTGATATACCATCTGTGAGAGATAAATGGACATGCCAAAGGTTTTGAGGAGCTGACCCTGGTCTCAAGCTGGGTTCTCCCGCATCAAAGACCAGTCTCTTTAGTATAAGGACAAGTCCATTTAGTATAGCAGCCCACATGTCAATCCTTCTCGGTTGTGAGATAAGGATTGTTATTGCTTAGTTGCTGTGGCTGTATTTCTACGAATCCCTTTGCCACTGGAAACAACTACAATAAACAATACAACATTGACACGTTGAAGAGGTTAATAACAGTGTTGTTGGCATGGGCTCAGATTTCTCTCAATTTTACAGTCAATCAAACACCCCCCCCTGCCCCGTCCATTCCCCCCGACTTCACACAAAAATTAGCACGTACAGTCATTAGCATACATCTGTCACAATCCAGGAATGTCGATGTGCATGGTTCACTAGTTGGCTATTCTGTTCTAATGCACTGGTGTACTGTATAATCTTCCCTCCTTATGGCAACAATCCAAAACCTATTTCACCCATTTATCACTACCGTAAAAGAATGTTTAAATTAGTTAATGTCTCAGATGGCAATGATTATTTTTAACATTGTTTATTGGTTTAAGGCAACAATCCCTCTAAAAGTTATTTCTCCCTCGTTTTGGAAGGCATTAGAAGAAAAATTAGGTCTACATAGGGGAGTCAGTTGCCCTCAGTCAAGATGGCTGGCAAACAGCTTCCTGTCAGCAAACCAATTGGTGAATGCGGTGTTATTGGCAGCCATCTTTGTCCATTCAGTTGACGCCTTTAAGGTCACCAAACCTAATTAACTAAACTAGAAAATGTTTTCCCATGCACTGTAAGCTCTGACTGACTTCCTGTAGCTCTCAGTGACTTCCTGTGGCTCTCACTCACTTCCTGTGGCTCTCACTGATTTGAGTCCACCTCACCGATTTTTAGCATCATTGGAGTTTCACTTTTCCATTAAAATGAAATTTTTTGGTCCAGAACCCCCAAAATCTAATTGATTTTGGTATTTGAAGATTGACATATATGATTCTCAAACACATAGAAACAGCAGAGAAAAAGTATTTTAACAGAACAGAAATGTTTCAAATAAAAATAATCATTCATATAATATTTTGATGAAAAGAGTTTAAGGAACTGGTGTTTTAGCGCTTTTGCTGACAGAGGGACACAAGATAGTCCTACACTAACTAACTAACAATATAATACATGCTCCACTATGGAGCAGCCATACAGCCTGTACAAAGGTGAATCTGCTACTAGTAAAACCCTGTGTGTATAGACTTAAGGCAACAGTTGATTTTGTCACTTTGTATCCACCGCACCTACAGTATTTCAGAAAACGGGCATTATCCCTTAAAGAAAGAGCCAATAAATCCTTCACAAATAGCCATGTGATGCACCTGGCACATTCCCAATTAAAACATTATGATCATAACACAGGATGCAAGACAAGTTTGAATATGCTGGCATACGGTAATCTGACTGGAGCCTTATTCCTGCAAACATGCTTATGTGGCAGCCATTGATTATTGCGATCGAACAGATTACAAAACAGAAGACTGGATTATCCTATTTGCATCTGCAATTCAAACAAAGTCACAGCACTTGATTAATTGCCACGTTTTGAATGATGCCTCTCACTGTTAATCATATTATCGGGTATCCTGGAACCAGGGTCACGAATGATGTATGAATAATCGAATAATCGTGCCTGTACTGATATTATTCTTGCAAAGCATTGAAAGTGGACATAGTACTTTGCAGGCACAAGAAGTCCTTGCCCCGAAGTGCTTACATTATAATCTTTGGTGCCAGGAGATAAAAGGACTTGCCTGAGGCTGCCGACGGCTTTACCCGGGACTCGAGATTCTACTGGGGCCCCCATGTTGGAGGGCTTGTGAGCGCCAACCCCCCTTGCACACACCTTGCTCTCTCACCCCTCTCTCTTACTCTCCCCTTCTCATTCTCTCCATCCACCCACTCACTGTCCCCCTCTCTCTCTTTCCCTCTTCCCCTCCTCTCTCACCCTCTCCCATTTTCCCTCTCTTATACCCCCTCTCTTCCTCCCCCTCTTTTCCTCGTCCTCCTCCTCCCACCCTCCTCCTCCTTTTCCTCTGCTCTCACCTTCTTCCCTATCAATCCCCCCTACCTCACTCGATTTCCCCCCCCCCTTCTCACACTCAATCCCCCCTCTCCTATCACACTAAATCCCCTCCTCTCTCAAAACACACAATTCCTCCCCCACAAGAATTTTACCATGTGGGGGGGAGACCTTTGGTCCCGCGTTGATGGATGCGGAAGTTGGGTTCCAACTTTTGGGCGGGCCCAACTTCTGATGGCGATCGGCGGGGGCAGAGGGATTGGGGTGAAGGCCCCACTGCTACAAATGGGGAGACCTGGGGCCAGTGGTCGGACCCAACTCCTGCGTCCGGCTGCCGGGCCCCCAGTTCTCCCCAGACGCGGCAACAGGGCTTTCACCTTTATCCCTTCATACATGCCGGTTAGCACTGGAAGTTCGGCCCAATTTCAGTATCCTCCAACGCAGGACCAGAGGCCCCCCCCCACAAGATAACATTATTTCTAGCATTTGCCGGGCCTCCTGCAGCAGCTGGCACAATTGTTCCAGTTCTTCCCTCTCCCCCCCACCCCCCCCCCCCCACCCCAAGTCGGCGGCCCTGGTCGCAGGGAGAGAACTGACACAGGGATTGGAAGCGGGTATTTGCCAAGAAACTACTCTATCCAATTTCATGGATCATATTCCTTCTGTGCGTGGGCAAAGGGATCAAAACAACATGGTCAGGTAATTAGCAGTTTAACTGCATTATCTATAGAGCACGCCTGCACAACTCCAGTCCTCGAGGGCCTCAAACAGGCCAGGTTTTCAGGATATCCCTACTTCAGCACAGCTGGCTCAATTAGTGGCTCAGTCATATCCTGAAAACCTGGCCTGTCTGTGGGCCTCGTGGACTGAAGTTGTGCAGGCCTGCTATAGAGGGTCAAGTATTAAAGTCTCTCAGAACATTGGATGAGTGCAAACAGACATGTTGGTGAGGGGTTTGACTTGCTTTGCTAGTCCCATGCTGTGCTTAAAAGCTGTGTGAACGGCGATGCATCTGCTTAAATGGGCTCCATGTGAATGAATATTCCAGGCAAAAGGTGACACGTGTGCTCATTTGCATGTCATTTCCCAGAATCCCTTGCTGCAGTGGGAGCACTGTATGCGAGGTGATAATGGTTGAAAAGCAGGGTTGCAGACCTGCCTAAGACATGTGAATGTGCTCACAAGTGATATTCTTTATTGGCTCTATGCTAACGGTGGTGTTTTTTTTGTTGCCTTTTTCACCCACCATAACTTAAAATGTAATGAGATATATATATATATACTGTATATTGCTCAGGGTGGAGGGGACAACCGGAGCAGCGCAGGGGGACACACGACCGGAGCTGTGCAATGGGGTGAAGACCGCAGCTGCGCAGGGGGGTGGTAGCGCGGAGAGAGAGGGGGGGAGCGGAGAAAGACGGGGGGAGCGGAGAAAGAGACGGGAGGAGTGGAGAGAGGAGGGAGCGGGAAATTTTAATCCCGGGCAACGCTGAGTCTCTCAGCTAGTATATATATATATATATATATATTTCCTGTGTCTTTTTTAAATCATTGCTTTGCAATGCATTGCAGGCCTTTGTGGCAACAAAGGAGTTAATATTCCGTACATGACACATTTAAACTGTTAATTGTTTTCATCTGTTTCCCGAAGTCAGATCATTTAACTTTTGTAAGTACATAGGCAGAACGCTCAGCGGTTTTTACATTAATTTTAATACAGGCCACTAGATGGCAATATAGTCCACTTGATATTCTGCATATAAAGTAAATGCCATTTAGTGCGCTACTGCTCTGTTGGGGTACTTCAGACAGCTGTAATAGATAGTGGGTCATATTTACTAAGTAATGCTACTCTCTATAAGACATCTTCACCTGTGGCTTAATACTGTAACTATGGCCTTTTTGGACATATGCCCTCTTGCATAGAAGGGGCCTTATGAAATAGCACTGCTTCGTAAATATGTCACACTTTGCTGAATAGGATATTGTACCCACCATAATCTAATTACCTGGTTTGCAACCACTACTAGATACACAATACAGAATCAATGAGCAAGAAAAAACTGATGAGTCCAAAAGAATGATAGCTGTCTCTGAGTGGGTCCACTGATTCTACACTTCCTGGACCCAGGCTTGCAGTAGCTATACAAGCTGTATAGTACGTCAGACAAAAGTTTTAGGGTTCCCATGTAAAAATAAATAGGAAACTAGAAAAGAGGCCCACTGTGCTTATTTGTACGTTACTACCCAGAATCGTTGTCTGCAGTCGGCATATGACGTGACAGTGGAGTGGATGATGCAGGTTTGGGGACTTGAAGATCATTATCTTTACATGAACAGGCCTCGAGAGACATGTACATTTCCAGACATTTAATCGACAAACTTATACAGGGGCTGTACCAATATAATTGCTTTTTTTTTTTTAAAAATAGTTTTTATCATACTAAAGATTTCATTTTCTCATTCTCCGTTTGATTTTTCACTTATTAACTGCTCATCCCTGGCTAGTTTTCGATAATGCTGCCGCCATTATTAATTCCCAAGGGAAAAAAGTAATGGAGAAGGGTAGGGCGGGGCATTTTGTTTATGGCAGTAGGGTTGAGAAAACCAAATGCATGAAGAAAAATAATGATTGATTATTGCCATGCATGGCTACACTGTACACAGGCCACTGTACACAGGCTAGCTGTGTTACTGCCATTAAACCGGTTTTATAACCTGCTGTTACAATTATAATCTGCATCTACTGTATCTGAGCTGCGTTCAGTGCTTAAAAATAATCCCACTGTTATACGGTTGACAGTTGAGTTTTTACCACTGGGTCGGGGTTGCCACATTTAAGTGTTTAGAATACGCGATGACGCAATCCAGTATGAAAGTGTGATGTCATAATTGGAGCTGGGTGAACCAGTCCAAATCCGTTTCCCGGATTTTTCCGAATTTGCCATTCAAAATCCGTTGCGTGGTGTCAAATCCGCCGATGGTTTGTTACCGTTTCAATCAGCACGGACGAATCCAAAACCACCACTGGATACAGTCCGCGGATTCCGTAATACGCTGATGGATTTGAAGCATCCAATCTGCAGATTCAGCAATCCGTGGATGGATTGTCAGTGTTTTAAAAAATAAATAAATAAATAAAAATGTTAAAAAAAATCAGTAAAAGACGAATCACCATTTTTGAGACTGACCCGCAGTCAAAGGGAACCCGTCGATCCGCAGCGAATCCATATTCGCCCCAAATATTCGCCTATGTCTAGTCCTAATGAGCGATAAATAATTTACAAACGCTTGGCGCTGAATGGTATCTCCCGCGTGACCGCAATATTCTTTGATTTTTATCGTCTCTGCGCTTGGCGGGGCGGGGAAAGAAGCGCGCGGGACCAACGCGTAGCGGTGGGAGAAAAAGTAACGCCTGTAAAGGTCAGGGTATTATGAGATGATAATTGATGACTCTGCCACAGTCTCAATGTCCTGTAAATGGCGTCAATGCGCTTAGTGGATCCGGGGAGGGGTTGTCCTTTGCTCGCAAGTAGTACACAGGTTCCTCTGCAGACCTCACTGTGTTTCCCGATCAGTCAGGCAGCGTGACGGCGTGGTCCCGCGGGCCCTTCTGTGACGTCAGAGCGCCCACTCTGCTTTGAGTAACAGCGTCTGCCAGTAATGATTCAGACCTCACTTGCGCAGAAGAGGAAATCAACTCGGTGTTCAGCAAACCGTTTGACAACAATAAAATACACCTTGGAACATGAATAATAAAAATATATAGGTTGAATGGTATCTCTCCTACGCGGCGTTTCGTAGCTCAACAGGCCACTTCTTCAGGTGAAGGGCGAACCAGCTCCGTGACGCCCCTAGGCACGCCCCCACGGCAAGGAACAGCGCGACTCCACTGGCCACAAATGCACTCGCTTCACGTGGGTGATGTCACGGCCGCACACGCCTCCGCACAGGCGAAGGCTCCATGGCCCCAGCCTCAGAATAAACAATGAGATGGACATAACATAATACAGTTTATTACAGCAACAGCAGAAGAGGGAAATGTAGGGATCGCACTCACATGTTCCCAATCTATTCAGCGCAATAAGTGTGATAAGAGCACAGGTCTGCCTCTCTGGAAAGACAAAGCTACCGCCACAGCTCTGACTATGGTGTTCCGCCCCACTCCTCGTGTTGGGCGCTTCCGCGTCTGCGTGCGCACCACAGTACGGTGTCCCAGTGGAGTCAGGATGGCTGGCCGGTCTGTACAGTGTCCTCCGAGTGGCAAAAAACCCTATGCGTTTCGCCTTCGTCAAAGAATCGGCTTCCTCAGGGGTCATGAGAGCCTGACACTCAGATGAGGTTTTATAGTCATCCGGGTCAGTGTAACGCCAATCAGAAAATGTCTTCACAGCATACTATCTCCTGATTCAGTATGCTGTGATGCGCTCTTCCCCTTGCTCATGAAGATTTCTGCTCCAGTCCAATGATGTTGCACCTTGAATAGGCACCTTAGCGTCAATATAACAGCACATTCCCCTTGATATATTGAACACATCATTTTAAAAGAAGTTGACAATGGGAATTGAATGCAGAGCTCCCTTTGCAGTACATTTAGGGCAGAGTTCCCACATTGGGGCAGCCTGTTACTCTGTGCTTTTCTCCTTTTTCTTTCTCCAAAATCCCTAAAGATGGTGGCGTCCTTGAGGTTTTTGGCTTCGGTGATAGCTATAGCAATCCCATGCTGCCATTTGAATCCATCTTTAGGACCATAAATGTCAGTATTTATCTCGGGAAAAGATACCTGAATCAGAGATTATGAGAGTGGGACCTATAATTTTAAAAGGTACCAACACAAACAGCAATTTAAGTTGATTAGTGCAGATTGCTGCAATAAAACTGGGTTGTCACCAGTTACTCACTCGTTACTATAAAGCTGGAAGGAGCTACGTGATTGCAAGAAGTTCAAGGATTACACTTCTTTTGTTTATTTAACAAAGATGCCAGACTATTATATAATGAGGATGAAACTGTAATGTATTTTGCAGCTGTTTGCTTTGTTTTTAACATAAGTTGTGCAGCTGTCTTGTATTTTTAGCACCAGATTGAAACCATCACGGTTACGAGTGATCTATCTTTCCTTGCTCATCCTTCCAGCTGTGGGAGATTGCAGTACCACGCCTGCAGTCCAAGCTTCTCTTTCTGTTGGCTAACAAATAAAATATAGGAAGTCTGAGAAGACACAAACTGGAGATCAAAACATTACACCATTCACCAGGGCTTGTCCATGTGAAGCCAATGAACCACATGGCCTACAAAGGTCCAGTGAGGGGACCAAAGTTCAGACTGGCCATTGGATACCAGGGAAAGTCCCCTGTGTGCCCCCAAAGTCTCCTGGAATAACTGGGAGACTGGCCTATGTCAGTCTGTGTGTGAGTGCGGCTGTAGGGAGAGTGAGTCTGCTCTGTGTGTATCATATTGTGTGTATCTGAGTCCGTGCTCTGTCTGTGTATCAGTGTGTGTCTATCTATCAGAGTCTGGCTGTGTCTATCCGTACGTGTCGAAGTCAGTTTGTTTGGCAACAGTCGGATGCATGTACCCGTGTACATATATACATACGCACATACTGAGGTCTTGTATGTATACATGTATGTATAAATGTATCTATGGGTGTGTGAATCTGATTACATGTCCATACGTGGGCTCACATAATAAATAGTTGGTTACAACACTTCTAAAGTTTTTGCTCCCTACAGAATTGCTCATAAATGCACCAGATGTGTAAGGTCAATTATTATTAGATCTGATAAGTGTTACATTGTATTTTTGGGAAGCCGCAGTCAGAGGTCCTTGCTGTTCACTCCGCAGAATTGGACCAGTGTTGGCTTGATGTATTTTTAAAACGTGTGACTGACAAAGTTTCCCTTCCCCGGGGCCAGATAAAAACAGCATTTCAGCCGCTCATTCTGTTTTAATAAATCAAACTGCGCAAACATCTCAGGTAGATTAAGTTTGGGAAAGAGAGAACAGCCCTGTGTTGTATTTTCTTGCACAGGAAGGTTATGTAAAAGCCACACTAATAGTATCACTGTTTCATGTTTTGATGGTAAAGATACATTGACATCTCATTTTTAATAAGGAACTTACTTTTTTGACGTCTTTTTAAAATACATAACATTTCTATAATGACTTTCGCTCAGAGTATATAGACCCCTGTTAGTCAATTGAATACTTTGCCAGTGGAAAACGCATTGTTTGTTAGCGGGGCCCAGCATTTACATTGTGAGTCCTGGGGGGAGGTGCAGTATCGCTAGGAATTTTCACTTACTCAGATTAGCGTTTGTTCTGGTTCTTGTGACTTGCGTCCTTCATACTGTATGATAGAGGTCATTGTTATTTTTATTTCTCCGTTTCTCTTTGAAGTACAATTTATTTCATTTTAATATAATAATAAAAGTTAGGTTTTATGTATATTTCTACAAATAGAAATCCCGCTTGTGAGCACATTCACAGGGTCTGAAACCCTGCCATTCTCTCAACACACAATGCTTCCAC